>NC_090757.1:70014059-70024059 GCF_036898095.1 Palaemon carinicauda
TGGCTCCGGCCGGGAATCGAACCCTGGTCGGCAAGCTTATATAGACAGTGACTAACCCATTCGGCCACGAAGAAAGATAAAAGTCAATGACAATTCTACTGTACTTATACCTGTCGAATTCATGAATTTTGTACTTAGAATTGAAATCAACCAATCTTCACCATCGTAGCTAATTGGTAGTTTGTTACTTGGCATTCAATTAATGATAAATTTTGCACATTTTTACGTGTTTTTTCATATTCAAATAAGCCATATATATTTTTGATATATCAATGTCTGGATTCTCTTAACGACCTCGGGATCAGAGCCCCAGGCGAAATCACACAAAGACAAGAGCTTGGCTCCGGCCGGGAATCGAACCCTGCCCTGGTCGGCAAGCTTATATAGACAGTGACTAACCCATTCGGCCACGAAGAAAGATAAAAGTCAATGACAATTCTACTGTACTTATACCTGTCGAATTCAGGTATTTTGTACTTAGAATTGAAATCAACCCATCTTCACCATCGTAGCTAATTGGTAGTTTGTTACTTGGCATTCAATTAATGATAAATTTTGCACATTTTTACGTGTTTTTTCATATTCAAATAAGCCATATATATTTTTGATATATTAATGTCTGGATTCTCTTAACGACCTCGGGATCAGAGCCCCAGGCGAAATCACACAAAGACAAGAGCTTGGCTCCGGCCGGGAATCGAACCCTGGTCGGCAAGCTTATATAGACAGTGACTAACCCATTCGGCCACGAAGAAAGATAAAAGTCAATGACAATTCTACTGTACTTATACCTGTCGAATTCAGGTATTTTGTACTTAGAATTGAAATCAACCCATCTTCACCATCGTAGCTAATTGGTAGTTTGTTACTTGGCATTCAATTAATGATAAATTTTGCACATTTTTACGTGTTTTTTCATATTCAAATAAGCCATATATATTTTTGATATATTAATGTCTGGATTCTCTTAACGACCTCGGGATCAGAGCTCCAGGCGAAATCACACAAAGACAAGAGCTTGGCTCCGGCCGGGAATCGAACCCTGGTCGGCAATCTTATATAGACAGTGACTAACCCATTCGGCCACGAAGAAAGATAAAAGCCAATGACAATTCTACTGTACTTATACCTGTCGAATTCAGGTATTTTGTACTTAGAATTGAAATCAACCCATCTTCACCATCGTAGCTAATTGGTAGTTTGTTACTTGGCATTCGTGTCCGAATGGGTTAGTCACTGTCTATATAAGCTTGCCGACCAGGGTTCGATTCCCGGCCGGAGCCAAGCTCTTGTCTTTGTGTGATTTCGCCTGGGGCTCTGATCCCGAGGTCGTTAAGAGAATCCAGACATTAATATATCAAAAATATATATGGCTTATTTGAATATGAAAAAACACGTAAAAATGTGCAAAATTTATCTTTAATTGAATGCCAAGTAACAAACTACCAATTAGCTACGATGGTGAAGATGGGTTGATTTCAATTCTAAGTACAAAATACCTGAATTCGACAGGTATAAGTACAGTAGAATTGTCATTGACTTTTATCTTTCTTCGTGGCCGAATGGGTTAGTCACTGTCTATATAAGCTTGCCGACCAGGGTTCGATTCCCGGCCGGAGCCAAGCTCTTGTCTTTGTGTGATTTCGCCTGGGGCTCTGATCCCGAGGTCGTTAAGAGAATCCAGACATTAATATATCAAAAATATATATGGCTTATTTGAATATGAAAAAACACGTAAAAATGTGCAAAATTTATCATTAATTGAATGCCAAGTAACAAACTACCAATTAGCTACGATGGTGAAGATGGGTTGATTTCAATTCTAAGTACAAAATACCTGAATTCGACAGGTATAAGTACAGTAGAATTGTCATTGACTTTTATCTTTCTTCGTGGCCGAATGGGTTAGTCACTGTCTATATAAGATTGCCGACCAGGGTTCGATTCCCGGCCGGAGCCAAGCTCTTGTCTTTGTGTGATTTCGCCTGGGGCTCTGATCCCGAGGTCGTTAAGACAATCCAGACATTAATATATCAAAAATATATATGGCTTATTTGAATATGAAAAAACACGTAAAAATGTGCAAAATTTATCATTAATTGAATGCCAAGTAACAAACTACCAATTAGCTACGATGGTGAAGATTGGTTGATTTCAATTCTAAGTACAAAATACCTGAATTCGACAGGTATAAGTACAGTAGAATTGTCATTGGCTTTTATCTTTCTTCGTGGCCGAATGGGTTAGTCACTGTCTATATAAGATTGCCGACCAGGGTTCGATTCCCGGCCGGAGCCAAGCTCTTGTCTTTGTGTGATTTCGCCTGGAGCTCTGATCCCGAGGTCGTTAAGAGAATCCAGACATTAATATATCAAAAATATATATGGCTTATTTGAATATGAAAAAACACGTAAAAATGTGCAAAATTTATCATTAATTGAATGCCAAGTAACAAACTACCAATTAGCTACGATGGTGAAGATGGGTTGATTTCAATTCTAAGTACAAAATACCTGAATTCGACAGGTATAAGTACAGTAGAATTGTCATTGACTTTTATCTTTCTTCGTGGCTGAATGGGTTAGTCACTGTCTATATAAGCTTGCCGACTAGGGTTCGATTCCCGGCCGGAGCCAAGCTCTTGTCTTTGTGTGATTTCGCCTGGGGCTCTGATCCCGAGGTCGTTAAGAGAATCCAGACATTAATATATCAAAAATATATATGGCTTATTTGAATATATATATATATATATATATATATATATATATATATATATATATATATATATATATATATATATATATATATATATATATATATATATATATATATATATATATATATATATATATATATATATATATATATATATATATATATATATATATATATATATATATATATATATATTAATTTACATATACATACATAGATGTATATATATATATATATATATATATATATATATATATATATATATATATATATATATATATATATATATATATATATATATATATATATATATATATATATATATATATATATATATATATATATATATATATATATATATATATATATATATACAGAACATGTAAATAAATATGATATTTCATATTAAAATAAATTTTTGAACATACTTACCCGGTGGATATATATATATAGCTAACGTCTCTGACGTTCGGCAGAAATTAAAAACTCGCGGGCGATCGTAGTTTGGGTTGCTAGGTGTACAGTAGCGCCACCACTCGCCAGGATACAGTAACTATTCCTCAAATCCTCATGTCATCTCTGCCCGTAGAGTCTCTAGATGGGCGGAAGGGAGGGAGTTAAATTATATATATCCACTGGTTAAGTATATTAAAATATTTATTTCAATATGAAAATATAATTTTTAAACATTTAACATAGCCGGTGGATATATATATAGCTGATTGACACCCTTGGTGGAGGGTAAGAGATCATCAGTAAACATCATAGGAATATAACTCAAGAGTTTTGATAAAACACAAACTTAAGGGTTAGTACCTGATAAGGAAGCTGACTTTGATGATACTCTGCCTCATTAGTCCGCTATCCTTATGAAGCCCAGCGATCCACTCAGGGGGCGGAAAGACCTCTAGGAGCTGTCATATCTGGGGTAGCCACCCTATGACAGGACCTCAACCAATACCCTTGATCTTGGCGCTGTCAAGAAACAAGTTTGACCACCCGCTAAAATCAAAAGATTGCGGAAGACTGTCCCAGTCTCCACATACAACAAAAAGACAATAGTTTCAAGAGAAGAAAAAAGGTATTAGGATTAAGGGAATGCAGTGGTAGAACCTTCACCCACTACTGCACTCACTGCTACGAATGATCCCAACGTGTAGCAGTCCTCGTAAAGAGTCTGGACACTCTTTAAATAATGTGAAGCGAACACAGATTTACTTCTCCAATAGGTTGCGTCCATAATGCTTCATAGGGATCGATTTTGTTTCAAAACCACTGACGTTGCAACTGCTCTGACTTCATGAGTCTTAACTTTTAATAATCGAAGGTCAGTCTCACCACAGTGAGTGTGAGCCTCTCTAATTTAAAATCTGACAAAATATGATAAGGCGTTCTTTGACATCGGTAAGGAGGGCTTCTTGTCCGAACACCATAGAGCCTCTGATTCGCCTCGTAAATTTTTGGTTCTGTCAAGATAAAATTTAAGTGCTGTTACAGGACACAGGACTCTTTTATTTTGTTACCAACCACATCGGACAGGTTAGGAATCTCAAAAGATTTTGGCCATGGATGAGAAGGTCGCTCATTCTTGGCCAGGAAACCAAGCGGCAAGGAGCATATTCCCTTATTAGAACAGAAGCCAACATTCTTGCTGAAGGCATGAACCTCACTAACTCTCTTTGCAGTAGCAAGACTCTCTAGAAAAAGTGTCTTCAGAGTAAGGTCTTTGAGAGAGGCTGAGTGCAGAGGTTCAAACTTCTCAGACATAAGAAATTTAAGGACAACATCCAAGTTCCAAGCTGGAGTCACTATCCGATGCCCCTTGGAAGTCTCGAAAGACTTGAGAAGATCTTGAAGTTCTTTATTGTTCGATGGGTCCATGTTCCTGTGTCTGAACACTGCAGCTAACATACTCCTATAACCTTTAATAGTAGAGGCAGAAAAGTTACGTTTGTTCCTAAGGTGTAGCAGGAAGTCAGTGATTTGCACTATAGAGGTATCGGATGAGGAAACAGAGGTGACCTTGCACCAATCTCGAAATACCTCCCATTTGGATTGGTAGATCCTGATGGCAGAGGATCTCCTTGCCCTGGCAATAGCTTTAGCGGCCTCCTTCAAAAACCCTCAAGCTCTAGAGAGTCTGTCGATAGTCTGAAAGCAGTTAGACAAAGCGCAGTGGAGGCTTGGATGGAATCTTTTCATGTGCGGTTGCTGGAGAAGGTCCAACCGCATTGGCAGACTCCTTGGGATGTCCACCAGCCATTGATGTACCTCGGTGAACCAGTCCCTTGAGGGCAGGAGGGGAGCAACCAACAGTCAACCTGGTCCCTTCGTGAGAGGCGAACTTCTGCAGAACTTTGTGAAGGATTTTGAAGGGAGGAAACGCATAAATTTCCAGGTGAGACCAGTCCAGTAAGAACGCATTGATGTGGACTGCCTCTGGATCTGGAACTGGAGAGCAGTAAGCTGGAAGTCTCTTCGTTATCGAGATCGCGAACAGATCTACGGCCGGACGACCCCATATCCGCCATAGTTTCTCGCACACCTCCTGATGAAACGTCCATTCTGTGGAGATGACTTGTCCTCTTCTGCTGAGGCAGTCTGCTATCACATTCCTTTCTCCCTGAATGAATATTGTAAGAAGGGAGATGTTTCTTTCCTTTGACCAAACTAGGAGATCCCTTGCGGTTAAGTAAAGAGACTGCGAGTGGGTCCCGCCTTGTTTGGAGATGTAGGCTACCGCTGTGGTGTTGTCCGCTTTTACCTGCACCACCTTGTTCCGAATCAGTCCTTCGAAACTCTGCAAGGCCAAAAGAACTGCAAGAAGCTCCTTTTGGTTGATATGAAGCTTTACCTGGTCTTTGGACCAAAGGCCCAAGCACTCTAGTTTGCCTAGTGTTGCTCCCCACCCCAAGTCCGAAGCGTCTGAGCACAACACATGGTCTGGGCTCTTGTGAGCAAGAGAGAGTAGGTTGGCCAGGGCACCAGCCACCCGTTGAGATACTACCGCTAGAGAGTTATGGGGTCTTTTGACTGGCCAGACAGTACTACATTGGATCCTCCTCTCTGGTTACGGTTCATTTTCCCTTTGCCTACATACACACTGAATAGTCTGGCATATTCTTTACATATTCTCCTCTATCCTCATACACCTGACAACACAGATTACCAAACAATTCTTCATCACCCAAGGGGTTACTGCACTGTAATTGTTCATTGCCACTTTCCTCTTGGTAAGGGTAGAAGAGACTCTTTAGCTATGGTAAGCAGCTCTTCTAGGAGAAGGACACTCCAAAATCAAACCACTGTTCTCTAGTCTTGGGTAGTGCCATAGCCTCTGTACCATGGCCTTTCACTGTCTTGGGTTAGAGTTCTCTTGCTTGAGGGTACACTCGAGCACACTCTCCTATCTTATTTCTCTTCCTCTTGTTTTGTTAAAGTTTTTATAGTTTATATAGGAGATATTTATTGTTGTTACTCTTCTTAGAATATTTTATTTTCCTTTTTTCCTTTCCGCACTGAGCTATTTTCCCTGTTGGAGCCCCTGGGCTTATAGCATACTGCTTTTCCAACTAGGGTTGTAGCTTAGTAAGTAATAATAATAATAATAATACTGAAGTCTGAGGTTGACGTCCCACCATTTCAGGGGAGTCTTGACCGTTTCTGTGAGTGGAATGGAAACTGCTTCCAAGCCCTTCTCCTTGTCCCAATGCTGGTTGAGGTGAAACTGGAGAGGGCGTAGATTGAGTCTTCCCAGGAAGACAAAGTGCTAGAGCGACGAGAGAGTTCCCAACAGACTCATCCACAATCTTACAGAACAACTGCTCTTTTTCTGATAAAGACGAATCTTTAAAAGAGCTTGCTCTAGTCTTGTGGGTGATGGAAAAGCCTGAAAAACTAGACTCCGTATCTCCATCCCCAAATAGAGAATAGTTTGAGATGGAGTCAGTTGCGCCTTCTCCCTGTTTACTAGGAGACCCAACTCCTTGGCTAGGTCTAAATTCCTTCTGAGATCCTTCAGACAGCTGTTGAAGGATGACACCCTGAGTAACCAGTCGTCTAGGTAAAGGGAGGCTCTGACACCTGTCGAGTGCAGGAAGCTCAGTACATTCCGCATGAGCTTTGTAAATATAAGAGGAGCAGTGCTGGGGCCGAAGCACAGAGCTTGAAACTGGTACAGCTCCTTCCAATTCATGAACCTTAGATGACGTTGGAAGGTCGGATGGATCGGGATATGGAAGTATGCGTCCTGGAGATCGAGGGAGACCATCCAGTCGCATTCCCTTACTGCTGCTAAAACAGACTTGGATGTTTCCATAGTGAACTTTGTTTTCAGGATGTACACATTGAGTGCACTCACATCCAGCACTGGTCTCCAACCTCCTGCGTTCCTTGGAACCAAGAAGAGGCGGTTGTAAAAGCAGGGAGATTGATAGTTGGAAAAGCAGGATACTATAAGCCCAGGGGCTCTAACAGGGAAAATAGCCCAGTCAGGAAAGAAAACAAGGGAAAATAAAATATCCTAAGAACATTACCAGCATTAGAATAAATATTTCCTACAAAAACTAAAAAAAACTAACAAAACAAGAGGAAGAATTAATTGATCAATTCCATTACTAATTACACTATTCAATTGATCTAGTACAGTAAGAGCTTTTGAGGCGTATGTAGTTCGTTCGGACAAAGTTCAGTAAAAAGAATAGTGTGCCCGAGTGTACCCTCAAGCAAGAGAACTCTAACCCCAAACACCGAAAGACCACGGTCCAGAGGCTATGGCACTACCTAAGACTAGAGAATAATTGTTTGATTTTGGAGTGTCCTTCTCATAGAAAAGCAGCTTACCATAGCTAAAGTCTCTTTTACCCTTAAAAAGAGAAAGTGACCCCTGAACAATTACATTATAGTAGTTAACCCTTTGTGCACAGAAGAATTGTTTGGTATTCCCAGTGTTGTCCGGTGTATGATAACAAGAGGAGCATGTGTAAAGGATAGGCCAAACTATTCAGTGTACATGTAGGCAAGGAGAGAGTGAACCATAACCCAAGAGAAGGATCCAATGTAGTACTGTCTGGTCAGTCAAAGGTCAACGTAACAATAAAGCTATAGTACATGAACGGGGGACTGGTGCCCTGGCCAGCCTAATACTTTCAAACGCTTTCATCACGTTAAGGTATCCCCATTCAGAAGGACATATGTCCCATGTCGACGGATGATGAGACCTCGGAACATGGGTTTTTCTTTATTACAAAAAGGATTGTGAATACACTTTACACGACCTGGTACTCTCAGACGGGTACCTTGTTCTCATGATCGCTCGAGAGGTACTGCTTACCCCTCGGCAAATAAAATCCAATGTTGCTCTGTCAATATGCTGAATTGTTAGATTTTGTGGAATTCTCCACTGTGATGGAAATATAAAGTCACCAATAGGCTTTCAACACATACTCTATCAGACTTAAGACATGTGACCTATAACAATATACAGTGATTGCACACTACAATAAGTGACAGTCATAGTACTCATAAAAAGGTCATTATTCTCACTGTATAAAACACATATTTCTACATATTTTGCTTACAAGGATTAGGACATTACTCGCCTGCCCCCAACAAGCTCCTCATTCCGGGAAGAGGTGCATACTCGTCCTCTCTAGTCTATAATATATGGAGGATACTCTGACCCAGAATAGACCGTGGCAAGTAGTAGACAGAAATACAACATAAAATATATACATAGAAATAAGCCCCCAGAAAAGACATCTTCAAAAAAAAAAAAAAATAAATATTGCATGTTAAAATGTATACGATATAATATACAATCATTTCACTCATTTCTTCTTATGACCTCTGCAACTAAAATACAGAATACCCAAAGTTTCCACTTTGGGTATTCTCTATTCTAGTTGTAATACCTTCCCTCTGGTTGCCGGCAATACGGACTTTTTTGGGCGGGATAGGTGTAGGAGGAATAGATATTCCTTAATCCCTCGATTTTACTTGTCTGGGTTTACGGCACAATTTTGCAACACAACTCACCACCACCGATTTGCCTTTTTTAAAAGCACTACTACACTTGCACCTGTAATCATCAATCGATGGCCACTAGACATTTTTCTAAGATAATCCTTCAGCTTCCCACCCTTCTCTTATAACATTAAGTACAAGGCACTTACATCTACATAATATTCTCTAACACTGCCTTTCTTCAAAGCTGAACTTTAATCCCGTAGCCACCTGCCCTTTGGGAAATGCCCCACCACGCCCTAGCAACCAGGAATCATATAAATACATAGATAATACAGCATCCGCCTGACGGATCACACCTAACCTATTTAACCTTTCTCTGTTTGTATTTAGGCTCACTCAGCAGTATGTCATACGTATTGCTACACTCAGCAAAATTGTCAAACTTTACTTCTACGTTAAGCACCAGCATAAGAACACATTGTTATCATCAAGTTTATTTAGAACACGCCAAAAGAAGAAATGAAGTCTTCAAACAACAACAGCAAAGAAAAAAAAATTCCTACTCATCAACTCGAGGAATGTCGCGAATGCAGGGGTAAGGAGACACAATTTGATTGGCACTTGTGAAAACTACCTCTTACAGCATTACATGTATGTGTGCCTGATGATATTCAGATAGTGTGCCATTAATAATGCTTTGATTCTCTACTGTATTAGATTTAACCATCCATACTCGCTACGGGCCCAAATACGCTGGCTCTAGTTTGTGTTTCCTAGGTTGTAATCATTTCAAATACACACGATCACCCACAAATACTTTCACTGGTGCTGTTTTGAACGGGCCATCATACTTTGAGCTGTGTTTTTCATTAGTTCTTTTCAAAAACCCTTCAGTGGTGTTCATTACTCTCCTTAGGATATTTAGTAAAGAGACACGGTATTGCTCAGTTGAATAATTTGGCAACTGTTGCGAATTAATCAGGACTGTATACGGTAACACAGGATCCTGTCCATACACTTGAAAGAAAGGTGTGTCCCTGAGCGAGGCATTATATGCAATGTTAAAAGCTATCTGACCTATAGGAAGCATGGCGTGCCAATGAAGGAGATCATCAGCCACTAAATAACGTAAAATCCGCACCACTTCCCTATTATGAAATTCCACTAAGCCATTAGCTGAAGGCCTATATGCATTCACTGAAAAGTGTTCAATTTTCATCAAGTCCTGGACCGATTTCATTACCTTATTTATAAACTCGAGACCATTATCACTTATCAAAATTTTTGGGCAACCGAACCTAGTAATAAAAGAGCAAAG
>NC_090757.1:70029059-70039059 GCF_036898095.1 Palaemon carinicauda
CCCTCTTTTAGAATTACATTTTGAGACAGCACAGCATTACTTCTTGATTTATTTTATCTTTGTTGTCTACAGCAGTAATACAACCAGATTGAGCACTGAGGATGAGCACTGAGGAAGATAATCAAACACTTCATTTCATTCCTAGATTTATTTTCAACTTGAATGTGAAAAGTAAGATCCAAATGACAGTCAGAAAACTTATATCTACGGTCAATGGTGAATTTGGAAGTAACAGAACTCATTTTCAGAAGGATAAACATTTTTATAACTGGCAGTTTGGAAATACAGTAGGTCAAATCAGCAAAATATTTCAGCTTAAATAAATTTATTACATATTTAACATTCACAAAGTAATGTTGATATTACATAAGTCTGAAAACATAATTAAAAGAATATAATTCATACACCCTACTAACAATATCCATTATCGTGGTAAGATATTAACACCCCCCCCCCTCAAAAAAAAATTAAAATAAAGATAAAAAGAACAGAAACTTATCTAATACTTCGTCCATTCTCCGTTCCTGTCAATGACACCTCGTAGCCTATCTGGCGTTGAAGCTACTTGGTTGTAGACGATTTGAGGCCGCCTTCGTAAAGCTCCCCACTCTTGCTCTGCGTGCCTCTTTAGTCGTTCTGATGTTCTCTCCTCCTGCGGATCCCAGCCATTTACAATACATGCCCAGGTGTTTTTGATTGGATTTAGGTTGCAAGCTTTACTGGGCCAAGGGAGGAGGTCAATAAAACGTTGTTCTTGAAACCATGCCTTTACTATGTTTGCTCTATGGACTCTTGAGTTGTCCTGCATAAAGAGTATTCTTTCAGGGAACGGTAAAGCAATTTCCCTCACTGTTGATAACATTACTTCTTCTAATATCTCTAGATACGTATGGGCGTTGAACCTTCCTTCAATCCTAGTCAACTCTCCCATACAGTTGAGATTGATCCACCCCCACGTATTGCAAGTCACGTGGCCACTCCTTGCTTCAGTGTAGATATTTTCTTCATCAAATCTGTTGCAAGAAAAACATTAATTATAGCAGGTGTTATGTATTAATAAAATGATGCACAGATAGTTACCAATCTCTTAGTAAGCAATGCCATTCATATCATATGCTAAAGAAGTACTGGAAGTGTAAACAAAATCACTTAATTGATATCACTATGTAATTTTATCAAGAGTTCTCATTAAGTTGGTTATGTTTTGAGAGTTATACTAATGTATGGAAAATGGTCCATTCAAACATTATGTGATTTGAATGAATTACTACCAATCGTGTCACGTGGTGGCCCGGGAAATGGGTAAAACTCGCTGGTAAGAGACTGATGTCTCGCCAGGTAAATCCTCGGACAGCTGGTAGCGTCAGGTTCCAATTTCTTTTATGGGCTCTCGTGACATGGTTGGTTTCGACCTGGCCTTTCATTAGAAGGGGCTAGCGTTCGATCCCAAGTATGAGGTAGAAATTTATTTCTATTTGAAGACGATGTTGTGTTGATATTTATCCATATTGACTCATTAGGGTAATTTGAATGAATTACTACCAATTGTGTCACGTGGTGGCCCGGGAAATTGGGTAAAACTCGCTGGTAAGAGACTGACGTCTCGCCAGGTAAATCCTCGGACAGCTGGTAGCGTCAGGTTCCAATTTCTTTTATGGGCTCTCGTGACATGGTTGGTTTCGACCTGGCCTTTCATTAGAAGGGGCTAGCGTTTGATCCCAAGTATGAGGTAGAAATTTATTTCTATTTGAACACGATGTTGTGTTGATATTTATCCATATTGACTCATTAGGGGTAATTTGAATGAATTACTACCAATTGTGTCACGTGGTGGTCCGGGAAATTGGGTAAAACTCGCTGGTAAGAGACTGACGTCTCGCCAGGTAAATCCTCGGACAGCTGGTAGCGTCAGGTTCCAATTTCTTTTATGGGCTCTCGTGACATGGTTGGTTTCGACCTGGCCTTTCATTAGAAGGGGCTAGCGTTTGATCCCAAGTATGAGGTAGAAATTTATTTCTATTTGAACACGATGTTGTGTTTATATTTATCCATATTGACTCATTAGGGGTAATTTGAATGAATTACTACCAATTGTGTCACGTGGTGGCCCGGGAAATTTGGTAAAACTCGCTGGTAAGAGACTGATGTCTCGCCAGGTAAATCCTCGGAGAGCTGGTAGCGTCAGGTTCCAATTTCTTTTATGGGCTCTCGTGACATGGTTGGTTTCGACCTGGCCTTTCATTAGAAGGGGCTAGAGTTCGATCCCAAGTATGAGGTAGAAATTTATTTCTATTTGAACACGATGTTGTGTTGATATCTATCCATATATATATATATATATATATATATATATATATATATATATATATATATATATATATATATATATATATATATATATATATATATATATATATATATGTGTGTGTGTGTGTGTGTGTGTGTGTGTTTGTGTAATTTTAATATAAATTGGATGAAATCCCATATCCCTTGTCAAATTACACACACACACACACACACACACACACACATATATATATATATATATATACATATAGATAGATAGATAGATATAGATAGTGCTTACTGAGAAGGAGCCTAATAACTGGTCATGAGTGTATCGTTTTAAGGGTTACAGAAACACGTGGGTTAACTGTGGAAAAGAGCCATTCTCTCAATACGTCAGTAATGGACCATGTAAACATCTATAACACTTGATATTTCCTCGGCAACGAGGTTAACGTTGTCCATTTGTTTAAATTTTAAGCATAAGTTCAGAATTCTAGAGAACGTTGAGTTTGCATAAAATATTTTCTTCACTAACACTCGTCTCGAGAACTTCAAAACTGGTTTCTCTCATATTAGAGTCTGTAGACAAACCAAGTATTATATCATAAGACATAATTGTATCTTTATTAATATGTTTATATTTAGGACAGATACTGTTACTGACATAATGAACACGAAACGTGTTGTTTTCCAGCAGACGATCACCCTATGCGAAGGCAACGTTGGTGATGTGCGATAATTAGGAATCACTGCGATTTGAACAGACACTGCTTCTTTAGCCTGCTTTTAATAAATCATATTTACCAGCTAGGTTCAAAAATATTACTAATGTTCTTTGAATTCAACTTTATCATTTAAACGTTTCTCATTCTTTATGATGGCTCAACTAGAAAAAATTCAGACTACAAACTGTCATCGAGAAATGCCTACAGCCAATCTAGTTCGTTGTAACAAAACAAAATAGCCCCATATGAAGGGAAACGCTCACTTACAGTACTACCATAATACTCCTAGTGCGTGTATCTTATATAGTCATATGCTGTGTCTCGAAATTCCTGTAGGGAACTGTACTATAATTCTTTTCTGCCCCTTTTAATGCCCTGGAAGCAAAGCAAATGGGTCCCTCTCTACCTTTCCCATCTCGAGAAATCATGCCACCAATAGCTATGCTACTCGCATCTGTTGTCAATAAAAATGAGCGATCAAGTCCAGGATATGCGAGTAAATCATTGCTAGTTAAGGAAGCTTTCAAATCATTAAAGATCCTTTCTTCTTACACTCCCAAATTTATTACTTTTTGTTTCTTTAAACCATCTAATGGTCTCGTTATCTCTCCAAAACCTCTTATGAATTTGCAGTAAATTATATCCAGCGAGCCCAAGGAGACCAGCTACTTTCTTAAGGGTACGTGGCCTGGGGAAAGATCTAATAGCTTCTACTTTACTCGGGCAGGGTTGGATACCTTCTGGGATTATTATGTGACCTAGAAATTTGACCTTTATACACAAAAAATTGCGCTTCGACAAATCTATTTTCATACCATTACATCGTAATGCTTTTAAGACATTACAAATATTATTATTATGTTCTTTGGCAGTTTTCCCTGTAATTATATTATCGTCTATATAATCAAGAACATTATGGCCAATTAAGGATGACAAAGCCGCTATCATTACTATAGGTAAAGGACTTGGAGCATTTTTTAACACCGAAAGGAAGAAAATTAAACTGAAATAGTTGATCGTTACCTATAAATACCGTTTTACATTTTATTTCTTCCTGAAAGGGTATTTGATCGTATCCAGATTTTAAATCAACAGTTGTAAAATTTTTACTATCCTGTACCTTCACAAGTAATTTGTCGATCAAGGGCAATGGAAATGCATTATCCTTAGTGACTGTATTAAACTCTCTATAATCAATACACAATCTTACTGAGCCATCCTTTTTCCTAACAGCTACAATTGGAGAAGCCTAGGGGGATTTGCTCCCCTGGATAATCCTTTGCTCCCTTAATTTACTAATTTCCACTTCTCTCTCTCCCTGGAAATGAATGGGTACCTTCTAAGGCCTTGACCTGAACTGCTCTACCTGTCCAGTTTCAATGCCAAAGGGAAATCGATCAATCCTCCTGGGTGGCTTGTCTCCAATTGCAATTACACCAGAATAATTATCAACAATGCTACTAACTACAGGTTGGTAGTCTGGCTGACATAGTTTCCACGCTTGCATAATCAAGTTCTGAGTGCGTTCATCTGCGCAGGCTAGAGTTGTGGCTCCCAAGATCCCATTATTAGCAATTTCAAATAATTCCAATTCACACACACACAGATCACTTCCTAACAAGGCTCTTTTATTTGACAAATTAATTACCGTTATATCTGCTCTGTTCTCTTTTATTTTTGACAACCCTTCTCAGACTATGTGTGCCCATTTGTCAATGGGTTTAACTATTACCTTACTTCCCTCCGAGAGAGGCTGACACGGGGTCACCGATATGCTCGTAAGTGTCTGGAGAGGCAATACTTCTCCTCTTTCAGGTACAGCTATTACCTTACTTAATTGTTTCCCCTTACCCGCTCAAGCACTTACTCTCAAGACTTTCTATTGGCAAAATGCACCCTCCTGTTTTTACTGTTATTCTATCTTTTTCACTGCAAATGTATATCTCATTACTTATTATAAAATCCAATCCAGGTATAGCCTCGATTCCAAAAATTCCTAATGTGGGCAAGACAAAAAATCATGTGTAAACTTCACAAATCCCTCCTTAAAGTTGACGATCGTTGTATGCCTTGTGTGTAGTTTATTTCTTCCTGGCGTGTCGAGGATGATGGATGCCACTGATTGTAGTGGGTTTAAGGAGATTCCTTTTTCAATAAGCGAAATGCTGGCTCCTGTGTCGATCAGCGCTCGATTGGACTTATCTGGTAGGTCAATCCTGACTGCTAACATTCCAAGCTGCCCATTGGGATATGTGGGGCACGTGCTAACGACCTCACTTGCCCCCTGCTCCTGTCCCTATTGCTGCGGAGTGAGGTCGGGGGTACCAAAGGAGGTCCCAGTGCCTGCTCCATCGAGTCCATCGTAGTCTCTTTCCCCGCTGCCTTGGATGCTGGTTCTGCTGTCATGTGGGAGGGGGGGGGGGGCGCATCGATCTCCAACGTCTCCCCTTTCTTCTGTTTCCTTTTCCTCGGATGTTGGGCGGGGGATAGCGTGCGTGTGCCCCAGCATGCCCACCCTCGGTGCTTTTTACTGGCCACTCTCGAGATAGGTGACGGTAAGACTGACAAGTAAAACAGCGGGGGGATCCTTCGGTGGGGCACTCCACTCGTTGAAGCCGCTCTCCCCCACAATGCCAACATCTGAAGACTCTTCTCACCTGCTGACTACATCCCCCCGCCCCATCCCGGTTTGGGGTTGGCGGGTGCATTTCATGACTGCCACTTTTCAGGCATTAGGGCAGTTATTTTCTGTCCTTTTTTCTTCTGGTAAACTTTCTATAATGTTTTGTATCGCCATTACTACATATGCTAGCGAGCGATTGTCATTGAACAAATAACCGCATAAATTCGGGTTTACCAATCTGCTAATTGGTTTACAGGCAATTGCTTTTTTATCACCTTCTGAGAGATTGGCACTCCGTGTAGCAAACAAATCATAATCTCAAAAAATACGAGTTTCAAAACTGAGAACTGATTCACACTTTTGAGTTTTGGGTTTGTAATTTTCTTTCATGTCCCCTTTTCCCGCATTAGTTAAGACGTATTTCTCAATTAAATATCGTTTTACTACAGTGTAACTTCTTAAACTGTCTTTTGGCCAGCACATTGCCTCCATTGCTGGAGCATCTTTCACCAACCCAATCACTTGAATTGCTTTTCCTCTTCCTGACAACCCATATGCACTTCAATCGATTGAACCCCTTCATTGTGCCGTTGACCCTCAAAAGGCCTAACCCTTGCCTGGAGTTCTGGCTATTTTTTAACTACGACGTTTTGCGTATCTTCGCTTGGCTGTGCAGGTATGCTTTCACTTGTGGGCATTTGAACTTCATTCATGCATGTTGGATATGCTGTGGCTGCACGCCACTCTTCTTCATGTTCAACTAATAATATGTTTATTAACTCGGCTAGGTTATCTAACCTATTTTCAAAGTCCTGGGTTCCTTGCTCTCGTCTATATTCTACATGGACACCCTGATAACCAACTGCTCCTTCGTTTTCTACTCCCACAGCAGTAGTGTCTGGTATGTTAATCCTTGTGTATCTAGGCATCTTGAACTTTTATTTCACCGGTTTAAAGAACAACTCCGCTCGCAGCATACAGAAACAGACTTATTTTCGCACCTGACACCAAATATGTCCCATGTCGACGGGTGATGATATGTCTGAACATGGGTATTTTTTCTCTTTATTACAAAAAGGTTGTGAATACCCTTTACACAGAACGATACTTTCAGACGAGTACTTTGTCCTAATGATTGCTCAAGAGGTATAAAAAGGCAAGTAAAATCCAATGTTGCTCTGTCAATATGCTGAATTGTTAGATTTTGTGGAATTTCCACTGAGATGAAAATACAAAGTCACCAATAGGCTTTCAACACGTCCTCTATCAGACTTAAGATACATGACCTATAACAGAGTTTAGTGATCGTGCACTACAATTTGTGACAGTCATAGTTCTCTTAAAAAGGTCATTAATATCACTGTATAAACACATTTTTGGGATCAGCCATGTCTTCCTGATGGAAGGTTCCTATAGGCAGCTTTCCAAGGGATAATTTGGCTACAGTGATACTCCCAGAGAATTGACCACAGGTCTCCAGAATTCTAACTCATGGCGCGAGTATCTCATAATATCAGGGGACGTATTTCTTGATATGATACAAAGCGATCTCCACCCCGAATAGAGTTTTCGCTTTGAGGGGGAAGAGTAGCGAAATTGAAGGGGAGCCGTTATCAGGGTTACCGGGTGGATCCCCTACCGGTACCACTCCAGCGAACTATTTCCTTTTGTAGTAGCAAATTAAGCACTGTGTTTCTCCCACTCGCTCTCGGTGTTGTTACTATCTTAAAGGATTATTACAATGCAATCTTCAGCATCTTCATCCTCTGGAAAGTTGAGTATTTAATCTTTCCTGTGTACAAATTTTGGCTCCCTTTTCACAGTTAAATTAGCATAATTTAGATGTGTTTAGGTCAGCAGAGCCAGCACCGGAGGCGGCCATTTTGGACCGGTGTCATACGCCATAAATGCGGTATTTAACTATAATGAATTCTAGCTGTTTAGGCAATTTATACTAGTGAAGATAAGATTTAAACATGAAATATTTTCTCTTCTGATAAAACTTTTCGATCATATATGTTAGGGCCTCCTTGATGTAGCATAGCCGAGATCCCGACTCAAGTTAGGCTAGCCAAATGCATTTTAGTATACTCTAGTAACGTTATCCCCGTTTATCCTCTCGTATAGTTTTAATAATTCAATCGGAGATAGAATATCTCCTAGAATTACTATCATAATTCGATATTCGCCTTTTTTAGAGAAATGAGGTTAACCCTTCCTTCCCCCTGATGCCGCCACCAGGCGGCAACCCTATCTTTCGTCTTGCCATAGAGTAGTGTACTCCGGCTTGTCTGAGATACTGTTTCTGTGCATCCTCTTTACCGGTGAGTATCCTGCCTTTGAAATACAACAGTAAATCAGGGTATTCAGTGTTATTGCCGGCAACATTACCGATGGGGCATTAGTCATTCCCCTGCCGGTTACACCGTTGCCTACATAGGAAGCCCGGCTTCCCTAGTCCAGAACCGAAAGTGGTAGTACAACTGCCGCCATCTTCCTCCCTTGTGGACTAGAATACATGTCTTACATCCGGCAATGTCTTAGGCTAAGGAATCATTATTCCTTTGCCGCGCAAGACGGCTTCGGCAAGGAAACTATGTTTCCTTGATTTGCAGCCGAAAGCACGAGGCATACCTGCCGCCTTCTTTCTATGCAAAATATAAGACCCTTCCCTTCCCCCTTCTGTTCTTTAGTGATGGCCTAGCCGTCACAACCCTGTGGCCGGTATTCTACAATTACCCCACTTGCCGGGCTGATTACGATGCCTGCAAGGCTCCTACAAAGGCAGTTAGATTACCGCTTCAACCTTCCCCCTAACGGAAGCAAGGCTCCAGGAAAGGTTCTGACGGCCATGACGGCTGCCGGTGGGAGACCCATTACAACTTTGAGTATTCTTCAATCCTTCCTTAGACTACCGTCCACAAACCCTGTAACCGGCAGTGCAGCCGGCAACAGATATTGTGGCTGGATGGAAGCTAGAATTACTACATTCTCTCCCCTTCCATTTGAATCCTAAATCTGGAAAGAAGGCAGTAGAGACAGTAGTCCCTAAAACCCTAATTATTGTACTAAACTATAATAATATGATAGTCCTTCTCTCCATTCTTCCTCTCTCTCTGTCGGCTAGTGCCGCCAGGTACTAGCCTAGCCTGGTAGTATACCGGCAGAACTACAGTATAAGATTATACAGTAGCCAGTATTCCTGCAGTATAGCTATTACAGCAGTTAGAAAACTACCATATATGATATACAGTAGTATGATTTTCCAACATACTCTGTGTATCCTTTCACAGTCCATTGTTGAGACCGCCAAGAAAATGTTGAGGTGAAGCATTCCTTCAACATTCTGATGTATCCTAGATCACCAGAACACATAAAAAAATTTACCCTACAGTATTAATATTTCACTTGTGGGGGAGTTAGGGCTAGTATACACTGACTCCAGCTCTAAGTACTAGAGCTATTCCACCCTGTATTTCCATAATAAGGAAATTTTAAAATATTGATATTGAGGGAGGTCACAGCAATTGCCTGGACAGGAAACACAGATAAGTGTCTCTCCTATTTCATTTCCAGGTTACTATCGTAAGCTATAATGATATTAGTAAGTATTACTATTTAATGCATGTGTATATATTTATCAGTATGATAAATTACCCAATACTCATTTCACTCTTTCTTTCCTTACTGGAGGAGGCTAATGTGAAGTGCACAGTTATGTACTGCGACCACAAAAGTGGGGACTTTTGTGGCCACAAGATGTGCAGGTCTCATGCCCCCTGTTCCATCGCAACTGGAACCCTGAGGTATTGGGACCCGAAGGGTTGCACCGTCGGCTCGGCCTTGATGTCCGAGGGTTACGGTGATCGCAAGACAGCGGAATCGAGGGATACTGCGAGAGAAACGCTTCGAAAGTGGGTAAGAGGGTTCCAGAAGATCTCTCCGGGACCTTACCTACCAAGCGAAACGATGAGAAGCCTTCTGTTCCCTAAGGCAGCATCAGACGCGAATGTGCCTTAGGCACAGGTCAACCCTCCTTTCATACAACTTACATTAAAGGCTGACATTAACAAGGCTTTGGAAGGCATGGACATCCATCAGGAATGGATGTCAGAGGTGTCCTCGGACACCAAAAAGGACCTTCTTCAAGTAGACCCTGAAGAAGAGGTGGCTCAGCTAACCGAGGAGGAAGAAGGATCCATATCGATAGTGACAGAAGACCCTCTATTGTCTGTGACGAAATATCAACCTGTGCCGTCAACCTCTTTGGCGTTAACCCCTCAACCAGACCCGCTGTTATCCAAGGGCAAAGAGCTCATGGCGCAAATCCATATAATGATGGAAACTATGCGCAAGGAACTGC
>NC_090757.1:70046559-70061559 GCF_036898095.1 Palaemon carinicauda
TATATATATATATATATATGTATATATATATATATATATATATATATATATATATATATATATACATATATATATACATATATATATATATATATATATATATATATATATATATATATATATATATATATATATATATATATATATATATATATAATGGGATGGCTGGCTTTGACCACCACACAAAACACTTCACTTATCAAATAGTATTCACCATCATACAGTACTAAGTCCTCTAAAGGTGGAATAGTATCCAAACATCAATAACAGTGCAAAGTCAACTCAAGGGGACAAAGAAAATACCACAAAAATCTCCTTAATTTTAATACATAATATTTAGATAGAAATAACACCTGAACCACAATAATACAATAATAAATAATACACACTTAATCTTAACTCCCTGCAAAAGAAAACAATTACACAATTAAAGAAAGGTCATCAACACATGCATACTAAATGGAGAGAGGGTCCAGAAAGGAGAAGGCCAACGAAAAGTAAGAGCATCCTAACAAATATAAACTAAATATCCCTATCAAATTGACGATGGCTGGTTTGATTAAAAGGCTTTCACAAGCTCCACTAATGACATCAGCTGATTATCACAGGTCGTGATCACGATAATTAAACAGGTATAAAGGTATAATTATTATTACCTTGGGACAGAGAGGTCCCCTTGGCTTTTACTGAACCAAGGGCAGTACACAACATGCAAGATGATAAATCCTTGCTGCAGTGAAAGGATTTCCAAAACACTAAACAGCTTCACAATGTAGCTCTGCAATGGTGAGGAATAAATATAGTTCCAACAGCAATTGTCGTGCCCTTCAAAGTTGGAGGCTCAGAATCACACTAAGGAACCCTCTTCCAAAATGCCCCTCCATACCTACGTTCATGCAGGAGCACAGCCACGTAACCCACATCACATGAAAATATAAAACATCCGTTAGTCCATTATAAACACTAACATAACCACCAGTGAAAAGACAAACTATTAAAGAAAGAAAACAATACGTCTATACTTAACCTTATAACAATACGTCTATATATAACCTTATACATCTATAAAAACTTGAATAATTAAGAAATATATAACAACTATGTTACACCTCCTCACCCAACCAAAAAAAAAAAAAAAAATTCCCAATTTTTTTTAAAGTGATTTAAATTACAACATACAGGTTATCGTATATTGAAATATTAAACCTGCACTCAAAAATAATATTAAACAAACTGCAAAAACAGGACAAACAAAAGGAAAGAGGGTGGCACGTACCAAGGTTTGCAGCTCACAAGGATAGCAATATATAACCAATACTAAAAACATCTTAAACCCCAATATTAATCACAAGTAAACTTTCCAAAACCAGAAAGCCAAAACTGACGTTTAGATAAATAGATACCCAACCTATAACTTTCATATCACTCATACCGTTAATAAACTTAATAAGGAGTCATTGCACTAACAACCGGATTCTGTATATATAGTCCAAAGGCTATAACCTTTTCCACACTCAATACACTATTCATTTTCAGGGATACACATCACTCACTATCAATAAATGTTCATCACAAAAACCACTGTCTGTTTCAGTGTTATACATCACACTTATCACCATAGTGTCCAATACATACAAACACAATGAACAACACGAAGAAGACCACCACAAGACTTCCCTGCGCAAACAAACAAACAAAATCGATGAAGCGTATTTATTAGCCTGAAAATACAGAATAACCAGATTAGTGCTTATCTCCTTTTCTTAACTTATTTTAAACCTTATCGTACCTGACACCTCAAAAGCTTAGATCACCTAATTAATCAATCATTAGCAAGTACCAGTGATCACCCTCACCCTTTAACCTTAAAGATCCCATATAATATACCCAAAACATTATAGTCTTCTGTAAAGAAACCATGGTTAATAAATCTTAGATATACATTTGCATATACTCACTACGTGCCCACTTCAACAGCACACACACCATAATTAGAACGATACAGATACTACCTTTAATAACTGCATAGCCCTCTGCCAAACAACTAATATTCAATGCTGCGAGAGAGAAAATCGGCAACAATATTATGTTTTCCTGGGATGTGGGAAAATTCTAAATTCCACTCTTGCAGCATGAGACTCCACCTCATCAATCGTTGATTTTTATTCTTGTATCTGCTGATGAAGGTCAGGGGATTATGATCCGTCAAGACCTTAATAGGTGTATCTGAGGAGGAGAGATAAACCTGAAAATGATTAATAGCGAATATTAAAGCAAGAGTCTCTTTCTCCACAGTTGAATACATACGTTGGGTGGAGGACAACTTTTTGAAAAGAATGCGACAGGACGAGAAACTCCCTGTTCGTCATTCTGCAACAACACCACTCCTACACCAACGTCACTTGCATCCGTGGCAAGAGAGAAAGGAAGGTCAAAATCAGTAGCCCTCAAGACAGGGTAATTAATTAATACTCTTTTTAAATTATCAAAAGCCTTTTGTGTTTCATCCGTCCACACAAATGCTACCTTCTTTCTCAAGAGATTTGTCAAAGGATCTGCTATATCCGAAAAATTCCTAACAAACCTTCGGTAGTACCCACTCAAACCAAGGAATCTTCTGACATCCCTCCTACATTTAGGTACTACCATGTTTTCAATACTTTCGATATTGGCTTGCTTAGGAGCAACTTTACCATTACCAACCTCATGACCCAAATATACCACCTTCGCCTTAACGAAATTACTTTTCTTTAAATTAATTACCAAACTTGCCTTTTCAACGCCTCAAATAGTGCCCTAATACGTTTTAAATGGGTTTCTCAATTATTGCTATAAATAATAATATCATCAATATACACAACACATCCTTCTAAACCATGGACTAAAGTATTCATTAACCTCTGAAAGGTCGCAGCCACGTTCTTCATACCAAACGGCATAACTTTACATTGAAACAATCCCTGTGGTGTTACAAAAGCAGACAGGGCCCTTGCCCGCTTTGAAAGAGTAACTTGCCAATAACCTTTCAACAAATCGAATTTGCTAATGTATTTGGCCTTCCCCATTCGATCAATACAATCCTCAATTCGAGGTAATGGATAACAATCAGATTTAGATAACTCATTCAACCTACGGTAATCAAAACATAACCTGAAATCACCGACGGATTTCTTTACCAATACAACAGGTGAGGACCAAGGACTTTGACTAGGTTCAATTAGGTCATGTTTTAACATATAATCCACTTCCTTCGCTACAACCTCATTTTTGGAAGGGTTCAACCTGTAAGGAGATCGTTTCACAGGAGTGGCGCTACCTACATCTACATCACGTTCAAGGACCGAAGTCCTACCCGGTACATCCGAAAATAATTCCTTATAATTAGATACTAATTTTTTCAAAGACCTTTGTTCTTCCTTACCTGAATGTGAAATTACTCCCGAAAAGTTTTCCAAAGACTTTCTATTATCCGACCGCCATTCACATCCATTAAAACAATTTGAAAAAGAAAAATGGTTATTGTTCTCAGAATCTACTGTATTCCCAATGGTTGCTACGGAAATGACTTTCTACCGTTCTATATAAGCCTTCAACATATTTACATGAAACAGTTGAAAAGGTTTCCTTCTTTGGGGCGTCTCCACTAAATAGTTAACTTCACTTACTTTTTTCAAAATTTTCCAAGGACCTGAAAAAGAAGCTTTCAATGGATTCCCTGGGAAGGGTAACAAAACCAAAACTTTAACGCCTACCGCAAAGTCGCGTGCCTTGGACCTTCTATCAAAAAAGAACTTCATTCTTTTTTGGCTACATGAAAAATTTTCACCCGCAAATTTCCAAGACTTGGTTGATTTATCGCCTAGATTAGACACATAATCCAATAAGTTAACCTCAGGGACGTCTCCCTCCCAAGATTCACGAACCACATCGAGAGGCCCTCGAACACAATGACCAAACACAAGGTTGAAAGGCGTAAAACCCAAAGACTGACTTGGGACAGAACGAAAAACGAACAACAAATAAGGCAATTCCTTATCCCATTCAGAACCATTAATAAAACAATATTTTTTTTACCATAGATTTAAGGGTTTGATGAAATCTCTCCAGAACTCCCTGACTTTCGGGGTGATATGGAGAAGAGGTCACATGTTTTATATTCAACTCTGCCATTTTATCTTTGAAATGCCTACTCATAAAATTAGATCCACACAATCTGATTGAATTACTTTAGGCATCCCAAACCTGGTAAAAAAGTCAATTAGTACGTCAAAAATTTTAGTGCTTTTTATGGTACGTAGTGGTATTGCCTCGGGATATCGAGACATCCTATCCCTTATTGTCAAAATATACTCATTATCACTACGCGTCTTCGGTAATGGTCCAACCACATCAATAATGACTTCCATAAAAGGTTCGGAAACTACGGGAATAGGACATAGAGGCATTTTGGAATCCGTTGATTGGGTTTACCGACCCTCTGATACACATCACAACTATTGACAAACTTCTTTACATCTGCCTTCAACTTCGGCCAATAATAATTCCCTAACAATTTACAGGAAGTTTTATGAATTCCAAAATGGCTGGCCAAACCACTTTCGTGTGCCAATGACATTAACTCCTTGCTGTAACCAAAAGGAACCATTATCTATTTCACAATTTCATGATCAAAATTATCCACCCCCATAGGCCTACTCAACCTATATAAAATATTATTAATTATTTTAAATTTGGGACCAGTTATATCAGACACCTCCCCTGACTATATAAGGAGTTCCCGAAACTCCTTTTTCTGGGCCTTGATTAGCTCTTCAGTAGTCCAATTTAACTTGTCCGTTAACATTCCAAGATCTACAGCTAGACTATCACTACGACCTAAACTACTTAAATCTACAATAATTGTTGACTCTGCAGCGTCAACAATTCTAACACTAGAACGAGTAACTGTTGCTACTTCACTATCAGGGTTTATCAATATGGGAAAAGTATTATTCTTCATAGCCACACCATTCCCTATCACAACATCAACCTCCTTAACCGGGAATTTATCTACTATGGCCAATTTCAAATTCCCTGCAAAGGAAGGGCAGATTAAATTAAAATTTTCAATAGCATATGAGTTTACAGTATCAGGAAAACCAGCCAATAACACAAATTCCTCACTTTTTGGTACAAAATTACAAGGTAATGCCTCCCTTAGGATCAAAGACTGCGCTGCACCAGTATCACGCAAAATACGTACTTTCTCGGACGAATGGGTGGAAGAGACACTACCGATGGACAAATACTTATTAAAACAACCATGTAGTCATTGATCAGCGGACGTTGTTGGGGTCTGTTCTCTCTCTCTCTCTCTCTCTCTCTCTCTCTCTCTCTCTCTCTCTCTCTCTCTCTCTATCTCTCTCTCTCTCTCTCTCTCTCTCTCTCTCTCTCCCCTCTCTCTCACTTCCACACCCATCACTGGCCTAACATTAGCATTTTGTGATTTTCTAAACGCATATCACATGCTCTTTACGTGTCCCTTCCTATTGCAAAAGAAGCACGTCAATGTCCTCAATTTCTCTGGATTATATATATTTGGCCTATTACCTCTGTTAGGAGAAAAATTATTATTAGCATTCCCCTGATTATTATTACTTCCATGATTATTTCTATTAAGCATCTTAGCATTATTATTTGGATTAGCATTATTATTTCTACCCATCTTAACCCAACTAGACTTCACATTTGTCGTTACTACCCCTAACTCACTCTTATGAGACAAGCAATATTCGTCACTAGCGAAGGCTACTTCCTGAATGATCTCGAGTTTTAACTCTTCGAGGTGGACCTTCAGTTTATCCGGGACACATATCTTAAACTCCTCCACCAACATTAACTCTTTAAATCTCTCAAAATCTCCCACCTCCTTGGACTTGAACCAATCACTAGCATACTGTTCCTTCGCCCTGGCAAATTCAACAAAAGTTTGTTCCTTACATTTTTATAAGTTCCGGAAGCGTTGCCTATAAGCTTCAGGGACTAACTTATAGGCCTTCAAGACAATAGCCTTCACACTCTCATAATCTGCTGATAGATCCTCCTCCTGTTTTACATATACCCTCTGAGCTCTTCCAACCAATTTACTTTGTATAAGAGTGGTCCAATACTCCTGGGGCTACTCCAACCTTGCTGCAATCCTTTCAAATGACACAAAAAACTGTGCTACATTATTCTCTTCAAATTTAGGTACAAATTTGAGAGCCTACGCTAAATTAGTAGCAGTCGTTACTAACCTATTTGGGGAATGGGCGGGGGAAAAAGAACCTGGGTTTTTCATAGCAATCTCATGCTGCCTCTCCTTTTCTCTTTCCCCTGCCTTAAACTTTTCCATTTCAAATTTCATTTGTCTCAGGGCAATTTGCCTATCCAAAATTTCTACAGACAGTACTTTATTAGTTTTCACGTCTTGTTCCGCACCTGTCTTTACAGTTTTAACATAATCATAAATTTGTAACACCTTTTCTTATTGACACTTCATATTCCAATTCAAAATGCTCTGCTACAATTTCCAAGTCTTCCCTATTTAACTCTGCCAACCTCTCTTGCCACCCCTCTCCTCTAAGGAGTTCGAATACGTTAACAACCATGATCCCTTATTCACACAAAATACTAAATTTAAACAAAACAACACCGAGGAGGTGAAAATACACTGCCTGAAAAAAAAATACCCAAAGAATTAACTTTGCACAAACACAGATGAATACTCAGGAATGAAAGATCCTGTCACGGTCGCCACTTCTGATGGCTGTCTTTGACCACCACACAAAACACTACACATATCAAATAGTATTCACCATCATACAGTACTAAGTCCACTAAAGGTGGAATAGTATCCAAACATCAATAACAGTGCAAAGTCAACTCAAGGGGACAAAGAAAATACCACAAAAATCTCCTTAATTTTAATACATAATATTTAGATAGAAATAACACCTGAACCACAATAATACAATAATAAATGATACACACTCAATCTTAACTCCCTGCAAAAGAAAACAATTACACAATTAAAGAAAGGTCATCAACACATGCATACTAAATGGAGAGAGGGTCCAGAAAGGAGAAGGCCAACGAAAAGTAAGAACATCCTAACAAATATAAACTAAATATCCCTATCAAATTGACGATGGCTGGTTTGATTGAAAGGCTTTCACAAGCTCCACTAATGACATCAGCTGATTATCACAGGTCGTGATCACGATAATTAAACAGGTATAATTATTATTACCTTGGGACAGAGAGGTCCCCTTGGCTTTTACTGAACCAAGGGCAGTAAACAACATGCAAGATGATAAATCCTTGCTGCAGTGAAAGGATTTCCAAAACGCTAAACAGCTTCACAATGTATCTCTACAATGGTGAGGAATAAATATAGTTCCAACAGCAATTGTCGTGCCCTTCAAAGTTGGAGGCTCAGAATCACACTAAGGAACCCTCTTCCAAAATGCCCCTCCATACCTCCGTTCACGCAGGAGCGCAGCCACGTAACCCACATCACATGAAAATATAAAATATCCGTTAGTCCATTATAAACACTAACATAATCACCAGTGAAAAGACAAACTATTAAAGAAAGAAAACAATACGTCTATACTTAACCTTATAACAATACGGCTATATTTAACCTTATACATCTATAAAAACTTGAATAATTAATAAATATATAACAACTATGTTACACCTCCTCACCCAACCAAAAAAAAAAATTCCCAAATTTTTTTTGGAAGTGATTTAAATTACAACATACAGGTTATCACATATTGAAATATTAAACCGGCAATCAAAAATAATATTAAACTAACTGCAAAAACATGACAAACAAAAGGAAAGAGGGTGGCACGTACCAAGGTTTGCAGCTCACAAGGATAGCAATATATAACCAATACTAAAAACATCTTAAACCCCAATATTAATCACAAGTAAACTTTCTAAAACCAGAAAGCCAAAACTGACCATTCGATAAATAGATACCCAACCTAAAAATTTCATATCACTCATACCGTTAATAAACTTAATAAGGAGTCATTGCACTAACAACCGGATTCTGTATATATAGTCCAAAGGCTATAACCTTTTCCACACTCAATACACTATTCATTTTCAGGGATACACATCACTCACTATCAATAAATGTTCATCACAAAAACCACTGTCTATTTCAGTGTTATACATCACACTTTTCACCATAGTGTCCAATACATACACACACACCGAACGACAAGAAGAAGACCACCACAAGACTTCCCTGCGCAAACAAACAAACAAAATCGATGAAGCGTATTTATTAGCCTGAAAATACAGAATAACCAGATTAGTGCTTATCTCCTTTTCTTAACTTATTTTAAACCTTATCGTACCTGACACCTCAAAAGCTTAGATCACCTAATTAATCAATTATTAGCAAGTACCAGTGATCACCCTCACCCTTTAACCTTAAAGATCCCATTTAATATACCCAAAACATTATAGTCTTCTGTAAAGAAACCATGGTTAATAAATCTTAAATATACATTTGCTTCTACTCACTACGTGCCCACTTCAACAGCAAACACACCATAATTAGAACGATACAGATACTACCTTTAATAACTGCATAGCCCTCTGCCAATCAACTAATATTCAACGCTGCGAGAGAGAAAATCGGAAACAATATTATCTTTTCCTGGGATGTGGGAAAATTCTAAATTCCACTCTTGCAGCATGATACTCCACCTCATCAATCGTTGATTTTTATTCCTGTATCTGCTGATGAAGGTCAGGGGATTATGATCCGTCAAGACCTTAATAGGTGTATCTGAGGAGGAGAGATAAATCTGAAAATGATTAATAGCGAATATTAAAGCAAGAGTCTCTTTCTCCACAGTTGAATACCTACGTTGGGCGGAGGACAACTTTTTGAAAAGTATGCGACAGGACAAGAAACTCCCTGTTCGTCATTATGCAACAACACCACTCCTACACCAACGTCACTTGCATCCGTGGCAAGAGAGAAAGGAAGGTCAAAATCAGTAGCCCTTATGACAGGGTAATTAATTAATACTCTTTTTAAATTATCAAAAGCCTTTTGTGTTTCATCCGTCCACACAAATGCTACCTTCTTTCTCAAGAGATTTGTCAAAGGATCTGCTATATCCGAAAAATTCCTAACAAACCTTCGGTAGTACCCACTCAAACCAAGGAATCTTCTGACATCCCTCCTACATTTAGGGACTACCATGTTTTCAATACTTTCGATATTGGCCTGCTTAGGAGCAACTTTACCATTACCGACCTCATGACCCAAATATACCACCTTCGCCTTTACAAAATCACTTTTCTTTAAATTAATTACCAAACTTGCCTTTTAAACACCTCAAATAGTGCCCTAATACGCTTTAAATGGGTTTCCCAATCATTGCTATAAATAATGATATCATCAATATACACAACACATCCTTCTAAACCATGGACTAAAGTATTCATTAACCTCTGAAAGGTCGCAGCCACGTTCTTCATACCAAACGGCATAACTTTACATTGAAACAATCCCTGTGGTGTTACAAAAGCAGACAGGGCCCTTGCCCGCTTTGAAAGAGGAACTTGCCAATAACCTTTCAACAAATCGAATTTGCTAATGTATTTGGCCTTCCCCATTCGATCAATACAATCCTCAATTCGAGGTAATGGATAACAATCAGATTTAGATAACTCATTCAACCTACGGTAATCAAAACATAACCTGAAATCACCGACGGATTTCTTTACCAATACAACAGGTGAGGACCAAGGACTTTGACTAGGTTCAATTAGGTCATGTTTTAACATATAATCCACTTCCTTCGCTACAACCTCATTTTTGAAAGGATTCAACCTGTAAGGAGATCGTTTCACAGGAGCGGCGCTACCTACATCTACATCATGTTCAAGGACCGAAGTCCTACCCGGTACATCCGAAAATAATTCCTTATAATTAGATACTAATTTTTTCAAAAACCTTTGTTCTTCCTTACCTAAATGTGAAATTACTCCCAAAAAATTTTCCAAAGACTTTCTATTATCCGACCACCATTCACATCCATTAAAACAATTATCATCAATACCCTCCCCCTCTGAAAAAGAAAAATGGTTATTGTTCTCAGAATCGACTGTATTCCCAATGGTTGCTACGGAAATGACTTTCTCCCGTTCCATATAAGCCTTCAACATATTTACATGACACAGTTGAAAAGGTTTCCTTCTTTGGGGCGTCTCCACTAAATAGTTAACTTCACTTACTTTTTTCAAAATTTTCCAAGGACCTGAAAAAGAAGCTTTCAATGGATTCCCTGGGAAGGATAACAGAACCAAAACTTTATCGCCTACCGCAAAGTCGCGTGCCTTGGGCCTTCTATCAAAAAAGAACTTCATTCTTTTTTGGCTACATAATAAATTTTCACCCGCAAATTTCCAAGACTTGGTTAATTTATCGCCTAGATTAGACACATAATCCAATAAATTAACCTCAGGGACGTCTCCCTCCCAAAACTCACGAACCACATCGAGAGGCCCTCCAACACAATGACCAAACACAAGGTTGAAAGGCGAAAAACCCAAAGACTGACTTGGGACAGAACGAAAAACGAACAACAAATAAGGCAATTCCTTATTACATTCAGAACCATTAATTAAACAATATTTTTTTACCATAGATTTAAGGGTTTGATGAAATCTCTCCAGAAACCCCTGACTTTTGGGGTGATATGGAGAAGAGGTCACATGTTTTATATTCTACTCTGCCATTTTATCTTTGAAATGCCTACTCATAACATTAGATCCACACAATCTGATTGAATTACTTTAGGCATCCCAAACCTGGTAAAAAAGTCAATTAGTACGTCAACAATTTTAATGCTTTTTATGTTACGTAGTGGTATTGCCTCGGGATATCGAGACATCCTATCCCTTATTGTCAAAATATACTCATTATCACTACGCGTCTTCGGTAATGGTCCAACCACATCAATAATGACTTCCATAAAAGGTTCGGAAACTACAGGAATAGGACATAGAGGCGATTTTGGAATCCGTTGATTGGGTTTACCGACCCTCTGACACGCATCACAACTATTGACAAACTTCTTTACATCTGCCTTCAACTTCGGCCAATAATAATTCCCTAACAATTTGCAGGAAGTTTTTTGAATTCAAAAATGGCTGGCCAAACCACTTTCGTGTGCCAATGACATTAACTCCTTCCTGTAACCAAAGGGAACCATTATCTGTTTCACAATTTCATGATCAACATTATCCACCCCCATAGGCCTACTCAACCTATATAAAATATTATTAATTATTTTAAATTTGGGACCAGTTATATCAGACACCTCCCCTGATTCGATAAGGAGTTCCCGAAACTCCTTTTTCTGGGCCTTGATTACCTCTTCAGTAGTCCAATTTAACTTGTCCGTTATCATTCCAAGATCTACAGCTAGACTATCACTACGACCTAAACTACTTAAATCTACAACAATTCTAGCACTAGAACGAGTAACTGCTGCTACTTCACTATCAGGGTTTATCAATATGGGACAAGTATTATTCTTCATAGCCACATCATTCCCTATCACAACATCAACCTCCTTCACCGGGAATTTATCTACTATGGCCAATTTCAAATTCCCTGCAAAGGAAGGGCAGATTAAATTGAAATTTTCAATAGCCTACGAGTTTTCAGTATCAGGAAAACCAGCCAATTACACAAAATCCCCACTTTTCGGTACAAAATTACAAGGTAATGCCACCCTTAGGATCAAAGACTGGGCTGCACCAGTATCACGCAAAATACGTACTCGTCTTTTCTCAGACGAATGGGTGGAAGAGACACTACCGATGGACAAATACTTATTAAAACAACCATGTAGTCATTGATCAGCGGACGTTGTTGGGGTCTGTTCTCTCTCTCTCTCTCTCTCTCTCTCTCTCTCTCTCTCTCTCTCTCTCTCTCTCTCTCTCTCTCTCTCTTCCACACCCATCACTGGCCTAACATTAGCATTTTGTGATTTTCTAAACGCATAACACACGCTCTTTACGTGTCCCTTCCTATTGCAAAAGAAGCACGTCAATGTCCCCAATTTCTCTGGATTATATATATTTGGCCTATTACCTCTGTTAGGAGAAAAATTATTATTAGCATTACCCTGATTATTATTACTTCCATGATTATTTCTATTAAGCATCTTAGCATTATTATTTGGATTAGCATTATTATTTCTACCAATTTTAACCCAACTAGACTTAACATTTGTCGTTACTCCCCCTAACTCACTCTTATGAGACAAACAATATTCGTCACTAGCGAAGGCTACCTCCTGAACGGTCTCAAGTTTTAACTCTTCGAGGTGGACCTTCAGTTTATCCCGGACACATATCTTAAACTCCTCCACCAACATTAACTCTTTAAATCCCTCAAAATCTCCCACCTCCTTGGACTTGAACCAATCACTAGCATACTGTTCCTTCGCCCTGGCAAATTCAACAAAAGTTTTTTCCCTACATTTTTCTAAGTTCCAGAAGCGTTGCCTATAAGCTTCAGGGACTAACTCAAAGGCCTTCAAGACAATAGCCTTCACACTCTCATAATCTGCTGATAGATACTCCTCCAGCGTTACATATACCCTCTGAGCTCTTCCAACCAATTTACTTTGTATAAGAGTGGTCCAATACTCTTGGGGCCACTCCAACCTTGCTGGAATCCTCTCAAATGACACAAAAAACTGTGCTACATTATTCTCTTCAAATTTAGGTACAAATTTGAGAGCCTGCGCTAAATTAATAGCAGGCGTTACTAACCTATTTGGGGAATGGGCGGGGGAAAAAGAACCTGGGTTTCTCATAGCAATCTCATGCTGCCTCTCCTTTTCTCTTTCCCCTGCCTTAAACTTTTCCATTTCAAATTCCATTTGTCTCAGGGCAATTTGCCTATCCAAAATTTCTACAGACAGTACTTTATCAGGTTTCACCTCTTGTCTTTACAGTTTTAACATAATCATAAATTTGTAACACCTTTTCTTATTGACACTTCATATTCCAATTCAAAATTCTCTGCTACAATTTCCAAGTCTTCCCTATTTAACTCTGCCAACCTCTCTTGCCACTCCTCTCCTCTAAGGAGTTCGAATACGTTAACAACCATGATCCCTTATTCACACAAAATACTAAATTTAAATAAAACAACACCGAGGAGGTGAAAATACACTGCCTGAAAAAAAAATTACCCGAAGAATTAACTTTGCACAAACACAGGTGAATACTCAGGAATGAAAGATCCTGTCACGGTCGCCACTTGTGATGGCTGGCTTTGACCACCACACAAAACACTACACATATCAAATAGTATTCACCATCATACAGTACTAAGTCCACTAAAGGTGGAATAGTATCCAAACATCAATAACAGTGCAAAGTCAACTCAAGGGGACAAAGAAAATACCACAAAAATCTCCTTAATTTTCCATCCCATCCATATCGAAGGCACTTCCCCCAATTTTGGGGGGTAGCCGACACCAACAATGAAACAAAACAAAAAAGGGGACCTCTACTCTCTACGTTCCTTCAGCCTAACCAGGGACTCAACCGAGTTCAGCTGGTACTGCTAGGGTGCCACAGCCCAACCTCCCACATTATCCACCACAGATGAAGCTTTATAATGCTGAATCCCCTACTGCTGCTACCTCCGCGTTCATCTAAGGCACCGGAGGAAGCAGCAGGGCCTACTGGAACTGCGTCACAATCGCTCGCCATTCATTCCTATTTCTAGCACGCTTTCTTGCCTCTCTCACATCTATCCTCCTATCACCCAGAGCTTTCTTCACACCATCCATCCACCCAAACCTTGGCCTTCCTCTTATACTTCTCCCATCAACTCTTGCATTCATCACCTTCTTTAGCAGACAACCATTTTCCATTCTCTCAACATGGCCAAACCACCTCAACACATTCATATCCACTCTAGCCGCTAACTCATTTCTTACACCCGTTCTCTCCCTCACCACTTCGTCCCTAACCCTATCTACTCGAGATACACCAGCCATACTCCTTAGACACTTCATCTCAAACACATTCAATTTCTGTCTCTCCATCACTTTCATTCCCCACAACTCCGATCCATACATCACAGTTGGTACAATCATTTTCTCATATAGAACTCTCTTTACTTTCATGCCCAACCCTCTATTTTTTACTACTCCCTTAACTGCCCCCAACACTTTGCAACCTTCATTCACTCTCTGCTGTACATCTGCTTCCACTCCACCATTTGCTGCAACAACAGACCCCAAGTACTTAAAGTGATCCACCTCCTCAAGTAACTCTCCATTCAACATGACATTCAACCTTGCACCACCTTCCCTTCTCGTACATCTCATAACCTTACTCTTACCCACATTAACTTTCAACTTCCTTCTCTCACACACCTTTCCAAATTCTGTCACTAGTCGGTCAAGCTTCTCTTCTGTGTCTGCTACCAGTACAGTATCATCTGCAAACAACAACTGATTTACCTCCCATTCATGGTCATTCTCGCCTACCAGTTTTAATCCTCGTCCAAGCACTCGAGCATTCACCTCTCTCACCACTCCATCAACATACAAGTTAAACAACCACGGCGACATCACACATCCCGGTCTCGTCTCAGCCCAACTCTCACCGGAAACCAAGCACTCACTTCATTTCCTATTCTAACACATGCTTTACTACCGTTGTAGAAACTTTTCACTGCTTGCAACAACCTTCCACCAACTCCATATAACCTCATCACATTCCACATTGCTTCCCTATCAACTCTATCATATGCTTTCTCCAGATCCATAAACGCACCGTACACCTCCTTACCTTTTGCTAAATATTTCTCGCATATCTGCCTAACTGTAAACATCTGATTCATACAACCCCTACCTCTTCTAAAACCACCCTGTACTTCCAAGATTGCATTCTCTGTTTTAT
>NC_090757.1:70066559-70081559 GCF_036898095.1 Palaemon carinicauda
GTTACCTTTGTCAGAAACATAGATTAACACAATACGGTAACTAATAAAAATATTTGTTACCTTGGTAAAGATTCAATTTTAGTGCCCGAACACGAATTCCTGGTACGTACACGTACCACGGTTTCGTACATATATATATATATATATATATATATATATATATATATATATATATATATATATATATATATATATATATATATATATATATATATATATATATATATATATATATATATATATATATATATATATATATATAGCTGATATATTTTATTAGATGCCCAGTATTAACGTTAAGAAATACACTTAATCAAGCCACTATGAATCAGCTTAATGTTATTGAGAGAGCAGCTCTCATAGCTCATAGGCTTAATGAATATCAGGATATTTTAGGTAATTCCACTTGGGTTACTAGAGATAACATCTCCGTGAAAGATTTTTTACGATTAATATATTTAACTTGCATGACACTTATGCTGCCTGAAGCTTTAGTGCGGTGTTTTGATAAAAAGTTTACGCCTGCAAGTACGGAATTTTATGTATATAAACCGATAAAAAAACACCTGGCTAAGTGTCCGGATCTCGATCCCGTGTTATCTCAAGTTTTTGCAAAGAATGAAACAAAGCTACATACAGTGAACGTAGTTAATAATAGTCAAGTAGTGGGAATGACGTGTTATAATTGCAAACGTCAAGGTCACTTAAGTGCGGACTGTAGAACAAAATTCTGCTCGATACATAATAGTTCAACACATTCATACAAACAGTGTTACTCGCGTAAGACACAACAGAATCCCAGAAATACACAGTCAATTCCACAGTCAGTTCCATATGAAAATAAAAAGAAAAATCCTCATTTTAACAATAATAAGAAACAGCCAAATGTCAATGCAGTTCAGAGTCCGAAGCAAACAAACACTTCTTCGAATATCGCTGAGCCTGGGTCGTCAAACCAGACCTCGCAAGGTCAGACTAAATTTCAGAATGTGCAGAGCAAAGCAAATACCACATAGTTAACTCCAGAGGGGAAGAGAGTGGGTCAAGGTCATTCATATCAACATCAATAGTATTGAATAATCAATTTAATGTTTTATCAGATAATTTTGAGGCAATAAATTTTCCTATGAAACACACGGCCGAATTAACCCTGGATAGGTACGATGGGTCGTTCGCGACCCCGAGCGTAAAAAAAAAACAGGTTTTTCTCACGTGACTCACCCCCGTGACTGAATTTGTGGGTGATCGACCTGCAGGAGGTGTCTCCCCTACACGCTCTAGTAGTGTCCAGATGTGCATTGCTGTAGCTGTACTCCTTCCCCGATTTCTGAGATGCGTCGGGGTCGAGCGCGACCGAGTTTACCCTTCTAAGGTAGTTTGCCTAATTATCCAAGTTATTACGTATTATGAAATTGTCGTAGAATGGTGCAACTTGTATAGGTTATCAGTTGTGGAAAGTCTTGGTGGATTGTTTGGCTACCATGTGCATGATTTTTTTTTTAGTTAAAATATCGTTCATCACCACGAGGACCATTTTACCGCGAGTGCCACTTTTTCATTTTTTTTTCATTTTTTTGCCAAGTCATTTTTCCATAAGATATTGCCAAATAGTGTCGTAAAACTTTTGCTTGTTTAGTGTTGGAAAGTGTGTCTAGATGATCTGGCTACCCATGCGTGACTTTGTTTTTGTCAGATATGACGTAGTTATTGGTATATTGGGTATTTAACTGCGGTTACCAATTTCTGGTTTTTTTTCAATATTTGTAAACATTACTACGTAGTAAGGAATAGCCGTATATTATTCATTTTTTTTTTCATGTTTATGTGTTAGAAAGCGTGCCTTGATGGTTGGGCTAACACGCGCATGTCTTTTTTTTTATCTGAGATGCCGTATATTAGAATGTCGGGCATTTTACCGCGAGTGCCCCTTTTTCATTTTTTTTCATTTTTTTGCCAAGTCATTTTTCTGTATGATATTGCCAAATAGTGTCGTAAAACTTTTGCTTTTTTAGTATTGGAAAGTGTGTCTAGATGATCTGGCTACCCATGCGTGATTTTGTTTTTGTCAGATACGACGTAGTTATTGGTATATTGGGTATTTAACTGCGGTTGCCAATTTCTGTTTTTTTTCAATATTTGTAAAAAATTACTACGTAGTAAGGAATTGTCGTATATTATTGATTTTTTTTTCATGTTTATGCGTTAGAAAGTGTGCCTTGATGGTTGGGCTAACACGTGCATGTCTTTTTTTTTATCTGAGATGCAGTATATCAGAATGTTGGGCATTTTTCCGCGAGTGCCCCTTTTTATTTGTTTTGCATTTTTTTGCTTAGTCATGTTACCGTAAGGAATTGGCAAGTAGTGTCGCAAAACTTATATTTTTATAGTGTTGGAAAGTGTTTCTAGATGATCTGGCTACCCATGCCTATCTTTTTTTTAGCCAGATATGGCGTATATATAAGTATGTGTTCAATTTTCCTGTGATTGCCATTTTTTCGTTTTTTCCCATTTCTTTCAAAATTACTACGTACTAAGAAACTATCACAGAGTAATGATTCATTTATATGTTTATTTGTCGGAAAATGTGCCTTGATGGTTTGCCTAGCACGTGGCTGAAATTTTTTTTTTTTCTGAAATGCCGTATATTAGAATGGCCATTTTTCCACGAGTGCCCCTTTTTATTTGTTTTGCATTTTTTTGCTTAGTCATGTTACCGTAAGGAATTGGCAAGTAGTGTCGCAAAACTTATATTTTTATAGTGTTGGAAAGTGTTTCTAGATGATCTGGCTACCCATGCCTATCTTTTTTTTTAGCCAGATATGGCGTATATATAGGTATGTGTTCGATTTTCCTGTGATTGCCATTTTTTCGTTTTTTCCCATTTCTTTCAAAATTACTACGTACTAAGGAACTATCACAGAGTAATGATTCATTTAAATGTTTATTTGTCGGAAAATGTGCCTTGATGGTTTGCCTAGCACATGGCTGAATTTTTTTTTTCTGAAATGCCGTATATTAGGATGTTAGCCATTTTTCCGCGAGTGCCCCTTTTTATTTGTTTTGCATTTTTTGCTTAGTCATGTTACCGTAAGGAATTGGCAAGTAGTGTCGCAAAACTTATATTTTTATAGTGTTGGAAAGTGTTTCTAGAGGATCAGGCTACCCATGCCTATCTTTTTTTTAGCCAGATATGGCGTATATATAGGTATGTGATCGATTTTCCGGTGATTGCCATTTTTTCGTTTTTTCCCAATTCTTTCAAAATTACTACGTACTAAGGAACTATCACAGAGTAATGATTCCTCTAGATGTTTATTTGTCGGAAAATTTTGTTTACTTCTTTTTTGATTGAATATCATCAAATTTTTTTTAGCTAAAATATTATATTGTTTTACATTTTTTTCTTTTTTCGATTTTATTTCCCTTCAAAAATTTTTTTTTGGGTCAGAATTTTAATTTTATAGTCGTAAAATAATCGACAATTATCCAGCAACCCACCATACAATTTTTATGCATATCCAATAATAATTATATTAGTAAATAACACCTTGAAATTGACATACCCTTCCTACATTTCAAGTGGCAGATTAGGGAGTCTGAGTCAGTGTGGTTGGCGGCCATTTTGTGGACATATCCGATGCGTAAGCTGCACTACCTATATATATTCTTGTTCCCTATAGAATTTGTGATATTTTGGTATATTTTTACCTGCATAAATATCATATTATATATTAAATATATGTATTTTTTTACGAAATTTCTAAGTACTCAAAAAATTACCTTTAGATATGGCCCCTGATATAAATGTAAATTACAAAATAATGAAGATTTTTTTACATATTTATATTTTAGGATAACATATGTTTATTCCCTAAAAAAAATAGCCACTTCCTATTTCATTTGGGTACCCAAAAAAATTCATGAAATTTGGACAAATTTTTTTGGCCGAAAAAAGTTACCCTTTTTTTCTCATTTCAGATCTTCACCTCCATGGGTCTGACTTCATCCAAAATACATCAAGATGTGTCCTAAACATTCAAGAATCTATTCCTAAAAGGATTTGTGTATATATGTATAAACTTTTTTTTTATGAATTTTTATGTCAGGTCTTTTTTTTCTACTTAATTTTTTAAAATATTTATGATAAATAGTTTTTCTGCAGGTGAGTAGTATTTATCTTTACAGTTGTTTTAAGCATTCATTGAAGTTTTTTTTGGTAAAAGAAAAAAGGAGGTTACTGCAAAAACTGATTTTTTAAGAATTTTTTTTGGCGTCGGGGTCGTTCGCGTCCGAGTATACCCTTAAAGGGGTGTCCGAGGAGCGTACCTATCCAGGGTTAAGTAAAACAGTGCATGCTCCCGTAGATTTACAACGAATTCATACAATAATAAGCCAAAATGAGTTACGATCAACCTTATATGCTGTAAATTTAGAACACATATCCTTTATGTTATTTTTTTACTCTGGTAGTCCACGTAATATCATATATTTGAGGAAACATCATTTGTTGTTTTCGAACTTTCTGATTGAAAAATCCGGAGTTAGACTCTCGGGTATAGGAAATAATGAATTGAATGTCATAGGCATAACTCATGTTCAATTCAAAGTCGGTAAACGCACGTTTGCCAATACATTTGTGGTTGTACAAATCATTGATATGTATCCAGCTATAATTATAGGATACCCATCTATGGGAAATCAAAACATTATCTCAGCCCCTACCAAGCACGGGGCGTATATCAAAGGGAAATTCTATAAGTCTTCTAATACCTTAAAATCAGTTTTGGTTAAAAAGGAGACGACAAATGTAACCGTAACGTACGTTGAAGAACCAATAACTTGTCTCACTATTAAAGAAATAATATACGCGACCCAGCAGAATTCTCGTTCACCCGTAATATCATCTTGCACGCAATCTATCGAGCCAAACGTACCTTCGAATTTAATAGTGCAAATAAAGAAAACATTACCGGGATCTGAAATATTAATCCTTTCCGACACTTTGAAAACTAACGGATTGTCTGTCACACAAGCTATTCATACAGTAGGCTCACATCAACAATGTAATATTGAAGTCTGTAATCATTTAAATAACACTTTAGTAATTCACAAAAATCAACATATCTTGGATGTAGAAGTTTATAAATATCGTATTCTTACCGTTGCTGAAATCAATCACTCTCAATCAGTTGCGGATGAATCCCTTTTGCAATCTGTTAAAAATAAAATCAATAAAGACATTCAAGACGAAGAAATTAAGCAGAAAATTTTTGGACTTTTAACTAAATATCATGATGTTTTTTCCACTACGGATGGATCCTTAGGAAAAACAGATGTGATAGAGCATCAAATAAGGTTAAAAGACAAGCAGAAAATTATCTAAGTACCCTCGTACAGACTCTCTATGAAATTCCAGAATGAAGTAAATGATGAAGTAGGTAAAATGCTAGATGAAGGAGTCATTAGGAAATCAAACAGCCCTTATAATTTTCCTTTCATAGTTGTGCCGAAAAAAGATCGAACATGGCGTATCTGCGTCGACTTCCGTCGTCTAAAAAAGGAAACGATCCCTGATCGATTCCCAGTGCCATGTACTGACGATATTTTGTCTTTGTTAGGTCAGAATAAATATTTTACCAGTTTGGACTTACTTAAAGGCTTTCACCAGATATTATTAGCAGAAGATAGTTTCCCATACACAGCCTTCAGCACAGCCAGGGGACATTATGAATTTTTACGGATGCCTTTTGGTTTACGTTGTGCTCCTATAACATTTACAAGAATGATTAACATAGTGTTTGGAGACTTGTTAGGGGATATATTGCATGCCTATATGGATGATCTTGTAATCTTTTCCAACACCTTAGAAGAACATCTACGTAAGTTAGAACTAGTACTACAGAGATTAAGACAACATAACTTAAGGGTAAATATTAGTAAGTGTGAATTTTTCAAAACAGAATTAAAATATTTGGGTTTCATGGTGTCAAGCCAAGGTCTTAAAGTAGTCCATGATAAGGTGTCGGCTATACGTAATTTTCCCATACCTACTAATGTCAAGGGAATACAGCAATTTCTGGGTTGTAGTGGATATTACAGGCGTTTTATACGCAACTATTCAATAATAGCCGCTCCTTTAACTGATCGTACGAAGAAGGGCGTAGATTTCATATGGTCTGAGCATCATCAACAGGCATTTAATACCTTGAAAGATGAACCTTGTAGTTGTCCTATCTTAAAATTTCCTGACTTCGGTAAGGAATTCTTCATTGCAACAGACGCCTCGGACTTAGGAGTAGGAGGGGTATTGCTTCAGCAATATGATAAACAATTTTTCCCTATAGCTTTTTATTCTCGAAAATTGAGAACTTCCGAAAGTAAGTATGCAGTAATAGACAAGGAAGGGCTAGCTATTGTTAATTCACTAGTGCATTTTAAGTTCATAATTTACGGTTATCCCGTTAAGGTTCTTACTGACCATAAACCACTAACCGAGTTCTTTAAAGGCTTCAACCACAGCCCTAAACGAACTCGGTGGCATTTGATAATTCAAGATTTTTGCGCAAGAAGCGGGTATTTACCTGGGAAAGCAAATATCATTGCGGATGCATTATCACGCAACCCCATGTCATCTTGTACGGAGCCTTTAGCTGAATTAATAGATATATCAACATCCATGCCTATTGTTAAAACGATATCTGAACAAGAAGATTTAGGCTGGAGCGCTGAATTATTACAGACTGAGCAAAGAAAAGATCAGAAAATAGAAACAATTATAAATGCTTTGAAAGGCAATCATAAAGAAAAGGGATATATAAAGTATAAGCAGCAGAATTATATAATCAAAGATAATATTCTGTGTAGGACTGGGACAAGGAAAACCCGCAATACACCACATGTAACTAACGACCAGGTAGTAGTACCAATCTCACTTATTTCCACTATCCTGAATTAGTTGCATTCGAATCCAAAACATGGACACCCGGGGTTCTCATTAATGTCACAGAAAGCCAAATCATTGTTTTATATTCATATGATGCTTACAGATATAAAAAGACAAAGCTAATTGTCGCACATGTCAGAAAAACAAAGGGCATACGAAAACACCTGTCAGCCTAGGGGCTTATCCCGTGCCCAATCAACCCTTTGAAAGGATACATTTAGATTTGTTAACAGGATTTTACGAGTCAGACAGAGGAAATAAGCACCTCTTAGTAATTATAGATGCTTTAACTCGATATGCAGAACTAATAGCGCTTAAAACTAAAACTGCGATTGAATGCACTAGGAAGTTTTACGAGTGTTACATTTGTAAACATGGAATTCCACACATGATAATCTCATACTCGGGTGGTGAATTTAATAATCACTTTCTTACCTCATTGTGTGAATTCCTTAGCATAAAGAAAATAAATACCATGATATATCACCCAGAGTCGAATGAGCTAGTGGAAAGAGCAAATAGAAAAGTTTTAAATATATTAAGAGTAACACTAGGGGGATCAGACCCCAACTGGGATATTGAAATACCGGTGGCACTGAGTACTCTGAATCATTCATATCATATATCAATTAAAATGTCACCGCATGAAGCATTGTATGGTACCACAGTTAGAACGCCTTTCCATGTATTAACGCCTACAACTAATCTATTAAATCCTTTAAAAGAATGTATAAATGCAAGCAAAAGTCGATATGATATCCTTCGAAAGAATTTAGAAGGATCACAAATCATAATGAAAAGGAATCATGATAAAATAGCGAAGCCAACTAAAACATATACCGTGGGTGATAACGTGTATATACAGATCAATGTGCGTAAAGGACTCAATTATAAACTAACACCTAAGTTTGAAGGCCCATTCAACATTTTGGAAACATTAACGGCCAATAGGTATAGAGTTCAAAACGTATCCCAACCCACGGAAAAGAGAATAGTACCATTGGCTCACATAAGAAATTAAAAAAAAAAAAAAAAAAAAAGTGAGGGAAAATTTTTTTTATTTTATGTGATTAAAAGTTTTCTTCTTAATACAGAAGTAATTACATATATTTTTCTCGTTACAGGTTTCCAAGATGAATTTTTTGTTGTTGGGAGTGATATTGTTCGCTCAGACATTTTTCTCGTGTGGGATGAGCTCTAAAACTAAAAGTGTAGATTTTAAATATGGCACTATAGTTGAAAAACAAGAAGACGTTTTTATTACATCGAGCAACGTAGTTATAGAAGTGAATAGGCAAGCAATTTTTCTTCCAGAGAATGATGTCACTAGCTTAAAAACTGCCATTTCAAGGTTTTCTGTCTCATTGGATGAGTTGTATAGAAGACATTTTCATTTGACTACAGAGAGTTCGCTTGGATCGACATTAAAAGTTGCAGAGATGCTATCTGATGACTTGTAAAATAAGACTTACGAGACTGAATCTTTGGCTTGTGACCTTTTGATGTGGACTGTAGGACACGAACATAAAGAAAGACAAAATCCGTTTATTTATGCTGCATTAAACATCTTTGGGTCTATTGCAAGTTTAGGTTTAGGAATTTCCAATCGTCTTAAGATTAGTAATCAAAATAAGAAAATTGAGTTCTTGACTCATGAAGATGAATTGATTATGTCAGAACTAAGGAATCAGTTAGCTTCAATCAATCAAATTATGGATTTAGTAAATGAACATTCAAGTAATATCATTCAGATTAGGGAAGTACAGGGTTTGTTGGCAACGTTAACGTATTATGATTCAAAGATAGATCACATACATAACAGAATTGCACATTTCATTGAGAAATCCAAGGATTATGTAGAAGCTATCACGTTAGCAACTAAAGGTGTACTGTCGCCCCATTTGTTGCCTATAAATTACTTAAAGTTAGTTCTGGAGAACGGAAGGGATAAACTAGGCTATGTTCCTTTGTTAGGCAAATGTATGATAGAATTTTATTACAGCCTAATTACAGTAAGCGTTGAAAATAACAAGATTAGGATTACAATTCCCTTTGATTCTTCTGATGCCAGGCAATCTTACAGGATATCACCATTTCCGACTTTCATGACGAATCACTCAAATCCAGTAATATCCAGTTTGACAGGACACGTATTGATTTCCTCAGATAAGGAAACATATACGGTCATTAAAGATTTAAATCAATTAACTCACTGTTCAGACGCAATGGATAGAAAAATAAGTACAGCTGACTCATTTGAATTCCATAAAAACTTAATGGATTCATGCGAGTTAGGTATAGTGCTAGACAGTGCTATCTCCCATACAAGTGAAAATTGTCTGGATAAGCTTTATCCCTTTGACAATAATGAGTTCAATTGCAGACTGAACAATGGCTCGTGGATACGATACGACAAGGGCGGCTTCAATGTATCATGCCCGGACGGATCCACGTCTTTTGAACACATCTTTGTTGCAGCAGATGGTTGTATCGGGACTTCCCCTAATTCCATGGTGACCGGGCTAAGGACAATCATCAGAGAAGGAGCCTACTTCGCGAACTTCACGTGGACGTCTACAATGCCAGCACTATCTTTCCCGTACAACAAACAGGCTGCCAAGCGGTTGATGAAATTGACCGATATGGACCACCTGTCACCGACTCATAAGGAATTTCTTCACCCCATACTACTAGCAGGATTAAGTGTAACGGTGATGATATTTATCGCCGTGAACATCCTTGTTTGGCGTAGGTTACGGAACAGTTGGAAGCTAAAACAGAACGTTTCGCCATGTCCAGACAAAACTCATTATTTAATTCAGTTTAAAGCCGTTTGAAGTGGCCACCTCATTCGCTAAAGGAGTAAAATGCTCTGGAAATTGAGTTATGCCTATGACATTCAATTCATTATTTCCTATACCCGAGAGTCTAACTCCGGATTTTTCAATCAAAAAGTTCGAAAACAACAAATGATGTTTCCTCAAATACATGATATTACGTGGACTACCAGAGTCAAAAAATAACATAAAGGATATGTGTTCTAAATTTACAACATATAAGGTTGATCGTAACTCATTTTGGCTTATTATTGTATGAATTCGTTGCAAATCTACGGGAGCATGCACTGTTTTACTTAATTCGGCCGTGTGTTTCATAGGAAAATTTATTGCCTCACAATTATCTGATAAAACATTAAATTGATTATTCAATACTATTGATGTTGACATGAATGACCTTGACCCAACATCACTCTCTTCCCCTCTGGAGTTAACTATGTGGTATTTGCTTTGCTCTGCACATTCTGAAAATTAGTCTGACCTTGCGAGGTCTGGTTTGACGATCCAGGCTCAGCGATATTCGAAGAAGTGTTTGTTTGCTTCGGACTCTGAACTGCATTGACATTTGGCTGTTTCTTCTTATTGTTAAAATGAGGATTTTTCTTTTTATTTCCATATGGAACTGACTGTGGAATTGACTGTGTATTTCTGGGATTCTGTTGTGTCTTACGCGAGTAACACTGTTTGTATGAAGGTGTCGAACTATTATGTATCGAGCAGAATTTTGTTCTGCAGTCCGCGCTTAAGTGACCTTGACGTTTTCAATTATAACACGTCATTCCCGCTACTTGACTATTATTAACTACGTTCACTGTATGTAGCTTTGTTTCATTCTTTGCAAAAACTTGAGATAACACGGGATCGAGATCCGGACACTTAGCCAAGTGTTTTTCTATCGGTTTATATACATCCAATTCCGTACTTGCAGGCGTTAACTTTTCATCAAAACACCGCACTAAAGCTTCAGGCAACATATGTGTCATGCAAGTTAAATATATTAATCGTAAAAAATCTTTCACGGAGATGTTATCTCTAGTAACCCAAGTGGAATTACCTAAAATATCCTGATATTCATTAAGCCTATGAGCTATGAGAGCTGCTCTCTCAATAACATTAACCCGATTCATAGTGGCTTGATTAAGTGTATTTCTTAACGTTAATACTACATCCAAGGCTTCTTCACCCCCATAGACTGCGCGTAACCTAACTTTGAAATATTCCCAGGTAACTGCTTCTTGAAATGAAACACCTCTTAAATACGCACTCGCATCCCCCTTAGAAAAATCTATAAAACTTTTAGCTTCTTGTAATTGTACAAAAGGGTCTACGATTTGTTTGGCATTTAAATGGGCATCGACGGATGAAATCCATGACTCCACATTTTGAGGCAAGAACCCATTGACTCGACCCTGAAAAGGAAGGATTGCAGACCTGGCATTTACAAGCGTCACAATTGGGAGAGGATTAGTCTGTCCTATGCCACTAGGTCCAGGGGTGGGGCTCACAGGGGGTGTCATGACTGCTCTATTTCTTTTCCTATCTCTGCGACCCCTTGCAATTCTATCAAAATATCTATATGAATACAGACGTCCACTGCGTAAATGCATAAGTACCCACTGACAAAGATTATAACAAAATTCCCCAAAACAATGTTACTAATCCCAAGACATTTCCCGAGAATTTCTGAAAGAAAACGGAACACAAAGATATTTCCCGTAAATTTCTGAAAGAAAAAGGAATTAGCACAAAGAGAGAAAAAATTCTAGATAATATTTCGGAGTTGAACACAGTTTCCTTTAATGAAAGGAAAATAAAAGATTAGCAAACCACTCACCCCAGTAATAATCGACTAACGACTCGTGATAACTACACTTCACTGCCCAAACTGGAATGAATTTGAAAATTGTACTTAGCTTATATATGGTTCTGTGTGATGTCGTCACATTCTCTCTCTCTCTTGATGTTTGTTAGCGATGTATCGTCCAAGTTTCCGTTGAATGTAGTGCTTCCTGGATATGTTTTGTAAGCGTTGAACGTCAGTCCTTGGGTTTCCTAGGATGTTGATTGAAGAGATTTGTAAACTATATAAAAAAACATTAACCACTTAATGTAGAATTGAATGTATTGTGAATAATTAACGTCGGTGTGATATTAATATTTAGACCTAAGCTACCATTCATTAAAGGAAACAATTATTTTATATAGTATGCATAAGTATATTGGCACTATATAGTGTTATGCTAGATATAAGTATTGATATATACATGATTATATGTTTATGATATTAATGTTGTATACATATGAATGTATGTATGCATAGGTATGTATGTGTATATATGTATACATGTATATATGTGTGTGTATATGTATGTATATGTGTATGTGTATGTATATGTACGTGTATGTGTAAGTATTTATGTATATGTATATGTATTTGTATCTGTATGTATGTATATATATGTATATGTGTATGTGTATGTATATGTATATGTATGTGTGTGTATGTATGTATATGTATGTGTGTATGTGTATATATATGTATGTATACGTATGTATATATATATATGTATATATGTATATATATATATGTATGTATATGTATATGTATGTATATATATATGTATATATATTTGTATTTTTGTGTATGTTTTGCTTATGTATTTATATAGATAAGGCTACCGCATTGACATATAAATAACTGTAATGAAAGTAAAATAAGAAGAAAACAAGAATATACCCGCCACTAGAAATGACCCTTTTTAGCAGGTGTCTAACGAGCTTTCGGACTCCTCCTACGCACACCTGAGTCAAACCCAGGTAGCGGGTAAGGGAGTGTCATTGTTCTCTAAATCTCTATATGTATGTTCGTACTTTTGCTTTCCCTATAAAATGTAAGAAACCTCTCTCAATAAATCAGTCCTCTGAGGAAGTATCACGAAACTAGTCAGGACTCAAGTGTATATTCTGTATTTTAATTTTCCCTGTGGTTCTTCTGCATCTGAGCATCACGTTTTCCTGTGATTTTTACGCATATATATATATGTATATATATATATATATATATATATATATATATATATATATATATATATATATATATATATATATATATATATATATATATATACATACACACACACACACACACACACACACATATATATATATATATATATATATATATATATATATATATATATATATATATATATATATATATATATATATATATATATATATATATATCTATATATATATATATATATATATATATATATATATATATATATATATATATATATATATATGTGTGTGTGTGTGTGTGTGGGTGTATATATATAATTATATGTATATATGTATATATATACATATATATATATATATATATATATATATATATATATATATATATATATATATGTGTGTGTGTGTGTGTGTGTGTTTGTGTATATATATATATATATATATATATATATATATATATATATATATATATATATATATATATATATATATATATATATATATATATATATATATATATATACACACACACACACACACATATATATATATATATATATATATATATATATATATATATATATATATATATATATATATATATATATATATATATATATATATATATGTATGTATATATTACTATGAGATTCATGTCCTCTGTAACACGATTTTTTCGCAATAATTTTTTATCTATGAATTTCATAAATATAACGCTTATTCAGAATGCACGTTATATCTACACATAAATTTTGACTATATTCTGCATTACGTAGGTTAAATAAATTTGGTACTTATAATGTAAAAGTGGCGTTTTTTGAAGACGGGCCAACTTACTCATAGAAAAGGTTTCGAACGCACTCGTTACGTAAGCTATGACGGCATTTCTTCCCTCTTTCTCGTGACGAAGGCTATACCTCTGCCAACAATGACACAAAAGTTTAAATAAAAGCAAAGCAGTACACCTTTATGAACTCTGAAACCTCTCCACTGATAATTGTCATAATGAACAAACCAACAAAATATATTAGTAAATACAAAAACACTTCGATTATTAGTCTAACTCCCAAAATAGGTTTTCTAAGAAATTACAGTCTATTTTTATAGGTCACAATCAGATTGACAAGGTGTAGGGAATAGTTGGTAATTTTCAAAAGTAGACAAGCTTGATTTGATAACTGCTATATTCAATACCAGGCAATTTTTATTCATTGTCTATCTGTCTACGTATTTACTGGAAAAAGAAAAGAAAAAAAAATGGTACCGTATTTTGGCTTTAAACCTTCACCAATAATTATCGTCAGAATGATGACTTTGTGAGGCTCCACCCACTGTGGTCTCGTTATAATTCAGGATAGCACTGAAGGCTATCATGGGCATTGTTGGATTATAAAATTTGAATTCTGGCTCTAAAAACTCAATTCTCTAGTAGTTGTAAGAAGTGCTAAATGATCCTCAAGGATCCCAGCAGTTGGCCTAAACGTTTAATTCATGTATAATACTGTAGTGGCAGTACTGCTACAGTAGTATTACTACGCTAGCACAGATACCCCACATTTATGTATCGTTCCTCCATTCATAAAGTCTTTGTCATGTGTTTTTTTTTTTTTTTTTTTTTTTTTTCACTGTGCAGTAAGCCATGGCCTCCTCAGAAATTAAGTTTAACATTAGATGATAGGTTATTTCATTAAGCTGAAAAATTATGGCAACTGGGTATGTTATTGCCGTTTTTGAAGCTAAAGATAAAGTATGGTATCCTTCCTTCATTGCATTATCATCGTTACTACTATTTCTTTGGCTACATATAGTCATTATTTTAAAGGATAAATGAATTATGTTCACTTTACTTCTATAAATTCCCATTAGATGTACAAATAAAACTCTTAAACTATTCATGATTTATTCACAAAATGCAATCATGCCCAAAGTATAGCCAACACGGTCGTACTGCCTAAGAAGGAAAAAAAAATATATCGGATGATCCGTTGGTCTGATGGAGATTTTAGCACTAAAATCTTATTTTAACAAAAATAGTTATATAAAGACTGTTTACATACAATCTCTCTCTCTCTCTCTCTCTCTCTCTCTCTCTCTCTCTCTCTCTCTCTCTCTCTCTCTCTCTCTCTCTCTCTTAGTGGCATAGTGAATAGTTAATGGCAATGTTCAAAAGCCTGAATGACATTACAAGTATTATAA
>NC_090757.1:70097929-70100429 GCF_036898095.1 Palaemon carinicauda
TCGGTTTGTTTGTTTGTTTGTTTCTCTGTTTGTCTGTCTGTCTGTGGACAACGTAGAGGCCACATTTCTACACGGAATCACTTCAAACTTGGCCAAGTAGTTCCCCAATGTGTATGGAAGAACTGATTAAATTTTGGTCAAGGTCACCCCAAGGTCAAGGTCACAGGGGTCACTGGTGTCACTATGACATAAGTGGCCATATCAAGAGACAGAAATAAAGCACTGACTTTTGCATAAGCCAACAGGGAAGTCCTAGTCCAGGCGCAACCCATGGGTGATGTTCAAATTTATAAAGGTCAAAGGTCAAGGTCATATTGGTGCATTATATCAATGTCATATTAAGTATCAGTGGCAAATGAACAAAGATCACTTGAAGGTCAAAAGTCAAGCAGGTCACTTGAAGGTCAAGGTCACGTGAAGGTCAAGGTCACGTGAAGGTCAAGGTCACCTGAAGGTCAAGGTCACGTGAAGGTCAAGTACATTTGAAGATCAAGGTCACTTGAAGCCAAGGTCATGTGAAGGTCAAGGTCACGTGAAGGTCAAGGTCACTTGAAGGTCACGTGAAGGTCAAGGTCATGTGAAGGTCGAAGTCACATCAATTCATGATTCTAGGACATATGGCGCTCTAGGTCACCTTGGCGGAGGTATGTCCTCTACGAGGACCATGTCCGCGTTCAGGACTTGCTCACTTGTTATTATTATTATTATTATTATTATTATTACCTCCGCCAGGAGGTTATGTTTTCGGTTCGGTTTGTTTGTTTGTTTGTTTGTTTGTTTGTTTCTCTGTTTGTCTGTCTGTCTGTGGACAACGTAGAGGCCACATTTCTACACGGAATCACTTCAAACTTGGCCAAGTAGTTCCCCAATGTGTATGGAAGAACTGATTAAATTTTGGTCAAGGTCACCCCAAGGTCAAGGTCACAGGGGTCACTGGTGTCACTATGACATAAGTGGCCATATCAAGAGACAGAAATAAAGCACTGACTTTTGCATAAGCCAACAGGGAAGTCCTAGTCCAGGCGCAACCCATGGGTGATGTTCAAATTTATAAAGGTCAAAGGTCAAGGTCATATTGGTGCATTATATCAATGTCATATTAAGTATCAGTGGCAAATGAACAAAGATCACTTGAAGGTCAAAAGTCAAGCAGGTCACTTGAAGGTCAAGGTCACGTGAAGGTCAAGGTCACGTGAAGGTCAAGGTCACCTGAAGGTCAAGGTCACGTGAAGGTCAAGTACATTTGAAGATCAAGGTCACTTGAAGCCAAGGTCATGTGAAGGTCAAGGTCACGTGAAGGTCAAGGTCACTTGAAGGTCACGTGAAGGTCAAGGTCATGTGAAGGTCGAAGTCACATCAATTCATGATTCTAGGACATATGGCGCTCTAGGTCACCTTGGCGGAGGTATGTCCTCTACGAGGACCATGTCCGCGTTCAGGACTTGCTCACTTGTTATTATTATTATTACCTCCGCCAGGAGGTTATGTTTTCGGTTCGGTTTGTTTGTTTGTTTGTTTGTTTGTTTGTTTCTCTGTTTGTCTGTCTGTCTGTGGACAACGTAGAGGCCACATTTCTACACGGAATCACTTCAAACTTGGCCAAGTAGTTCCCCAATGTGTATGGAAGAACTGATTAAATTTTGGTCAAGGTCACCCCAAGGTCAAGGTCACAGGGGTCACTGGTGTCACTATGACATAAGTGGCCATATCAAGAGACAGAAATAAAGCACTGACTTTTGCATAAGCCAACAGGGAAGTCCTAGTCCAGGCGCAACCCATGGGTGATGTTCAAATTTATAAAGGTCAAAGGTCAAGGTCATATTGGTGCATTATATCAATGTCATATTAAGTATCAGTGGCGAATGAACAAAGATCACTTGAAGGTCAAAAGTCAAGCAGGTCACTTGAAGGTCAAGGTCACGTGAAGGTCAAGGTCACGTGAAGGTCAAGGTCACCTGAAGGTCAAGGTCACGTGAAGGTCAAGTACATTTGAAGATCAAGGTCACTTGAAGCCAAGGTCATGTGAAGGTCAAGGTCACGTGAAGGTCAAGGTCACTTGAAGGTCACGTGAAGGTCAAGGTCATGTGAAGGTCGAAGTCACATCAATTCATGATTCTAGGACATATGGCGCTCTAGGTCACCTTGGCGGAGGTATGTCCTCTACGAGGACCATGTCCGCGTTCAGGACTTGCTCACTTGTTATTACTATTTTTTATTATTTTCATTATTTTTATCTGTATTTTTTATTATCATTACCTCCGCCAGGAGGTTATGTTTTCGGTTCGGTTTGTTTGTTTGTTTGTTTGTTTGTTTGTTTGTTTCTCTGTTTGTCTGTCTGTCTGTGGACAACGTAGAGGCCACATTTCTACACGGAATCACTTCAAACTTGGCCAAGTAGTTCCCCAATGTGTATGGAAGAACTGATTAAATTTTGGTCAAGGTCACCCCAAGGTCAAGGTCACAGGGGTCACTGGTGTCACTATGACATAAGTGGCCATAT
>NC_090757.1:70105429-70112929 GCF_036898095.1 Palaemon carinicauda
TTATACATGCATTAGAAGTATTTTGCATTTTTCAAAACTGTTTTATCTTTATAAATAACCGAGTTCTATAACTTTAAATTTAAAAAAAAAAGGTTTTGAGATATTCACATTTATTGATTAAATGATGCAAATATCCTTTTTTTTTAAACTTTTTTTTTCCTCTAATGTGTTCTAATCAATGTTTTATTGGTAATTTATCTGGTTTCCTATTGTGTTCAACCTTAAAATGTAGAAGCAGGATAAAAATGATGAAAATAAATCATAATGTGCACCAGCCTTGTAGAAGGATTGCAGGTACCCTACCCAGTCCCCTCCCACCCAGCTAGTTGGTGGTTAGGATACTATTCAGTGATAAAATGTATCAGAAGGGTATCATCTGGCACCACCAGACTCTTTGTAGCTGGGTTTGCAATCTAAAATGCCCCAGCTTCATAATCTTTGGTTCCTTTAGTTTTTGATTTCTTCTTTTTTGATCGAATGGGTGTCGTTCGCAATGACTCAAAATGGGCATCCCCTTCGACACTGTGCTTGGTAGATGCAAGGCCCAAACATGCCAAAGTGGACTCCTCTTCATAGCTAAAGTTATGCTGTAAGGTTGTTAATTGAACGGCAAATCTAGCTTTGTCTAGTCCGGCAAAAAGATAGGTTTATTCAAATAATGAAAAGTCAAAATATTTACGAAATGAAAATAAAAAGCAAATATTCCAGTCGCATAAAAGTTTATAATCACACTGCGAAAACAAAATTAAGTAAGAATTCCGCGAGATTGTCGAGGATATTAATTTAATCTTTTCTATTTTATTTTTCTTAGTTACGAAACATTTACCCATTCATGCTAACGTTATAAAACAATTTTTATCCTCTCCCACCTTCAATTCCCCCACTTCAACCACATTCCCGTAGGGAATGAAAGGAAAGAAGCAAATGTAGTTATTTCATGCAAAGTTTCTTTTGGGGAAAGGGTTGGCTATTCATTGTTCTGATATGTGTCATTGGTTCCGGCAAACAAAAAAATATAATTGTGAAAAAGTAAATCGGTAGTAACAAATCATAATCAAGCATAGAAGCACTGCAAGTGAAAGAATATATTATATGATTGTTCTTTTATTTTAAGAACTATCCATTGCTTAGGAAACGCATGAAGTTATTTCGTACCTTTTAGCAAACTAATGTTATCTAAGGACTCGTTTTGGGTCTGGGCACCTGCAGAGTTTATCCTTGCTTAACCTCTAACCTCTAGCTTCTTAACCTTTAATCTCTAGCCTTTTAACCTCTACCAGTTGCTTCAATCAATCATGCTGGCAGCTTGCTTTTTTATCTGAACTTTAAACCTAAGATTGAATGAGGAAATCTTTATTTATCTTGAACTTTTTTGCAGGTCATTGTTTATAGCAAATATTACAATTAAATTCACAAGAATTTTGGTTGTAATAAAAAGAAAGTATTTATACCAAACAAGTTGTTATATATATATATATATATATATATATATATATATATATATATATATATATATAACAAGTTGTTATATATATATATATATATATATATATATATATATATATATATATATATATATATATATATATATATATATATATATTTATTTATTTATATATACACATTTATATATATTTATATATATATATATATATATATATATATATATATATATATATATATATATATCTATATATATATATATATATATATATATATATATATATATATATATATATATATATATATATATATACATTAGGTATTGAGACATGTCATCCTGATGAAAGTTCCTCAATAGCAGCTTCTACTTGGGATATTTCTGCAAGTGATACGTACATACATATACCAAGGCACTTTTCCCAATTTTGGGGGGTTGCCGACATCAAACAAATGAAACAAAAAAGGGGACCTCTCCTCTCTACGCTCCTCCCAGCCTGACAAGGGACTCAACCGAGTTCGGCTGGTACTGCTAGGGTGTCACAGCCCACCCTCCCGCGTCATCCTCCACAGATGAAGCTTCATAACGCTGAATCCCTACCTCTGCTAGCTCCGCTGTCATCCAAGGCACCGGAGGAAGCAGCAGGTCCTACCGGAACTGCGTCAAAATCGCTCGCCATTCATTCCTATTTCTTGCACGCTCTCTTGCCTCTCTCACATCTATCCTCCTATCACCCAGAGCTTTCTTCACTCCATTCATCCACCCAAACCTTAGCCTTGCTCTTATACTTCTCCCATCAACTCTTGCATTCATCACCTTCTTTAACAGACAGACACTTTCTATTCTCTCAACATGACCAAACCACCTCAACACATTCATATCCACTCTAGCTGCTAACTCATTTCTTACACTTGTTCTCACCCTCATTACTTTGTTCCTAGCCCTATCTACTCGAGATACACCAGCCATACTCCTTAGACACTTCATCCCAAAAACCATTCAGTTTCTGTCTCTCTGTCACTTTCATTCCACACAACTCCGATCCATACATCACAGTTGGTACAATCACTTTCTCATACAGAACTCTCTTTACATTCATAACCAATACTCTACTTTTTACTACTCCCTTAACTGCCCCCAACACTTTGCATCCTTCATTCACTCTCTGGCGTACATCTGCTTCCACTCCACCATTTGCTGCAACAACAGACCCCAAGTACTTAAACTGATCCACCTCCTATAGTAACTCTCCATTCAACATGACATTCTTCCTCGCACCACCTTCCCTTCTCGCACATCTCATAACCTTACTCTTACCCACATTAACTCTCAACTTCCTTTTCTCACACGCCCTTCAAATTCTGTCACTAATCTGCCAAGCTTCTCTTCTGTGTCTGCAACCAGTACAGTATCATCCGCAAACAATAACTGATTTACCTCCCATTCACGGTCATTCTCGTCTACCAGTTTCAATCCTCGTCCAAGCACTCGAGCATTCCCCTCTCTCACCACTCCATCAACATATAAGTTAAACAACCACGGTGACATCACACATCCCTGTCTCAGCCCCACTCTCACCGGAAACCAATCACTCACTTTTTTTCCTATCCTAGCACATGTTTTACTACCTTTGTAAAAATTTTTCACTGCTTTCAACAACCTTCCACCAACTCCACATAATCTCATCACATGCCACATTGCTTCCCTATCGACTTTCTCATACGCTTTGTCCAGATCCATAAATGCAACATACACCTCCTTACCTTTTGCTAAATATTTCTTGCATATATGCCTAACTGTAAAAATCTGATTCATACAACCCCTACCTCTTCTAAAACCCCCCTTTACTTCTAAGATTGCCTTCTCTGTTTTATCCTTAATCCTGTTAATTAGTACTCTACCATACACTTTTCCAACTACACTCAATAAACTAATACCCCTTGAATTAAAACACTCATGCATACCTCCCCTACCCTTATATAGTTTTACAATACATGCAAAAAACCTAACCTACTGGTAACATTGACAACACAAAACATATTAAACAATCTCACCAACCATTCAATTACAGTCACACCTCCTTCCTTTCAACATCTCGGCTCTCACACCATCTATACCAGATGCTCTTCCTACTCTCGTTTCATCTAGTGCTCTCCTCACTTCCTCTCTTGTAATCTATCTCTCATTCTCATCTCCCATCACCGGCACCTCAACACCTGGAACAGCAATTATATCTGCCTCCCTATTATCCTTAACATTCAGCAAACTTTCAAAATATTCCACCCACCTTTTCCTTGCTTCCTCTCCTTTTAACAACCTTATGTTTCCATCCTTCACTGCCTCTTCAATTCTTGAACCAGCTTTCCTTACTCTCTTCACTTTTTTCGAAAACTTCTTCCTATTCTCTTCATATGAATGACCCAATCTCTAACCCCACCTCAGGTCAGCTGCCCTCTTTGCCTCACTTACCTTGCGCTTCACTTCCACATTTTTCTCTCTATATCTTCCATACTTCTCTAAACTATTACTCTGCAGCCATTCTTCAAAAGCCCTCTTTTTCTCTTCCACTTTTACCTTCACTCCTTCATTCCACCGTTCACTACCGTTCCTCATGCTGCCTCTAACAAACTTCTTTTCACACACATCACTTGCAATCCCAACAAAATTTTCTTTTACTAACTTCCACTCCTCCTCTAAATTACCAGTTTTTCTTACTTTCGCTTCGTCATATGCCATTTTCAACCTTTCTTGGTGTTTACTTTTTACCCCCGGTCTTATTAGCTCTTGAACCTTCACTAGCTCCCTTTTGCATCCACCTACTCTATTCTCCCATTCTTTTGCTATAACTAATTTTCCTTCCACCAATAAATGATCAGACATACCATTAGCCATATCCCTAAACACGTGCACGTCTTTCAATCTTCCATACATTCTTTTAGTTATTAACACATAATCCATTAACGCCCTTTCCACCACTCTTCCATTGGCCACTCTTACCCATATATACCTGTTTTTTATCTTTCTTTTGGAAAAAAGATAGAACTTATCCCCACCTCTTGTAAGTGATATACCAAAGAATTTTACTTGTAGAGGTTATCACGGAATTCTAACCTCCGGATTGAATATCCCGTGAGATATCATGTATAAATCAGGGACGTGTTAATAACAAGCTATGGCTATTCTTCCCCAAAAAGTTAACCTTATATCTTAGGATATGGGATAGGGTAGGATACGTGGGCGAGAGAGCCATTACAACTCTTGATCTCAACGTGATACAACTAACACGGTTCCTGTTGAACCATTCCCTTTTGCAGACGCTATCCTTGACGGTTGCTTGGAGATTTTCTGCATGTTTTCCTAGCTTTGTGAGTGGTTTAGCAATCATGGATGCTTCAGCTTCATCCTCCTCGACTAAATTGAATACCCTTTTCTTGTGTGTAGGAGAATTTTTTTGTCTCCACCCCATTTATTTTTTTTATTTGCATGCTTTTATTGTTCTGTGGCCAGCATGTAGCCAGCGCTGTTGTATTGTGTTTCCAAATCGGTCAGAAATTCTTAGCTATTTAGTCATATTATTGTAATAATAGGTTTTACATTATTCTTTTACAGTTTGGTATGATTATGGATATCTCAACCCCTTTTCTTGTGTGTACCTTGGCTTAGGCTAGCTCCACCCTGGCCGGCGGCCATGCCTGGTAAATTTTCACTTGAGCACTATCCCCTTCTTTCAGTTAACCTTGCTGGCTTTGCTAGGCTGCCCATCCTCTCATGGTGTCGACTCGTCTCCGCAGGAAGATGCGACATTGAAGGTCCCTCTGAGAGTTGGATAGTTTTTTATAGTTGGCCTTAGGGTGACTGTTTTCACTTTCTACTTAGCCTATATGTTTGGTGAGGTGGCACAGGTCTTGGGAATTTGTTCCCTGTGTCTACTTCTTGCTTACCCCTTGGAACGCATTATCCCATTCTAATGCTGAAAGGTAGAACCCCTTTTGCCAACTTATCCATTCTTAGGCTTTGTTCTTAGTTTTTGATGGGCTTTGACTGGTTGTGAGGGCTTGTCCTCTGTGGCCTATCACTGCAGACCCCTTAGAACACTATTCCTGTTCCAATGTTACAGTTAGACCTTCCCGTAATGTCGCCTTACCATTTTTCTGAGTCTCCCATCACCACCCTTTTCCCCTCCCCTTGTGCCTGCTATTGTGTCTACCTGCTGTATAACTTTGTTCTCATTCCTGTCTAGTCCCATGGTGGCTGGAGTACTCTGTACTCTTTGTTGCCATCCTTGGACAGGATAGCTTGTAAGCTATCTATCCTGGCCCTAGGTAACTGAGATTTTTTCCTTTCCTGGACTAAATCTCTCTGCCGCATTAGAGATCACCCTTGGTTGTTTTCTCTGCCCCTCCCACTTCCTGGTTAGGCCATAACCTGACTGTGCTGGAAACTACAGTTCCTCTTGTCTGGTTATCTTACCCTACCTATTGAGTTTTTCACTCACCCACTAAGTAGGCTAGGCTTGCCTGGACAGTTCTCCCTATGGCCTAGCCCTATCTAGGTGAAGAGATGGTACCCTTTGGGGTTCTCCTCTTCTGTCTTGTCAGCTGCCTGTTCTGTGTCTACAGCTCCCCATCCTGTGCTATGTTCCTCTTGCTGCAGAGTCATGACAGAAGTATTGCCTTTTGTCTCTGCATCGGGTCTTTTCACCTTAAGTCCTTCTAGCACGGGCTTTGTGTTGGCTGTGGGATATTCCTATGGCCACTTTAGCTGCAGCATTAGACTGGTCATCTGCTCTTTCCTATCCTCTTCCATATCTGAGGAATAGTGTCTGCTGAAGTTGGTCGATTGGATCCTTCCTGGTTGTCAGTACTCCCTTTGAATCTCCAATTTTTAGGAAATCTTTCCTTCTGAGTATGTTATGTGGACAACATACTTGTTCTCTTCCTTCAAAGACGTACACCTCCATTAACTACACATCACGCTTGATTGCCTACAACAGAACGGCCTTGTAGTCCAGTACGACTAGTGTACCTTTGGTGTCAAGGAAGCATCGGCCTTAGAGCACCGCATCACTCCTGAAGGAGTCCTGCCCTGCCATGAAAAGGTAGCAGCCATTTAGAACTTGCCCACCCCCTCAATCATCAAGGCAATGCAAGAATTCTCGTGCATGATCATATATTATCACAGTTTTCTGCTTGCTATTGCCATCACTCTTGTCTCCTCTACTCCTCCCACAAAGGCAAGCCAAAAGACCTGAATAGGGGTCTCCAAGAAGAGGCCCTCTGCAATGCAAAGAATGCCCTTTGCTCCTCTCACTTTTCCTATGCCTCATGCACCTCTCCTTCTCTGCACCGATACCGGTGATGTCACTATTGGTGCACTACTTGAGAAGGTGGTCAATGGTTTCCCCACCCACTGGCCTACTTCAGTAGAAAACTGTCCAAGACAGAATCCGGCTACTCTTCCTTCACCCGCGAAATGCTGGCATTGCACTTAGCTGTCCGTCACTTTCGCCACTTCTTGAAAGGTACGCCCTTTGTCATTCGCATGGACCACATGCCTCTGGAGCATGCCTTCACTCAACAGTCCAATGCCTGGACCAGCCATCAACACTGATATCTCTGCCATTGCTAAATGCGATTGTACCCTTCAGCACATTCTGGGAAAATGAAACCCATTGCCAATACCTTGTTAAGAAACACATTGGCCGTCATCCAACTGGGATTAGATCGCAACACTTTGGCAGAAGCCCAATAAAAACATCCAGAGTACCAAGCATGTAGGACATCCTACACATTCCTCTGTTTGGAAGACGTCCACCTCGCCCAACTCCAACGCTGTAACTCGCTGTGACATCGGTACTGGCAGACCTAGACAGTGGATACCTGCTTTCATGGGCCAACAGGCGTTTGATTTCATTCATATTCTTTCACATCCATCGCGCTGATCTACTGCATAGCTACTGAGGAAGAAGTTAATTTGGTACGGCACTACTAAGAAGGCTAAGGATTGGGTCTGTGCCTGAACTTCATGCATAACTTCAAAAGTACATCAATACACCGATT
>NC_090757.1:70127929-70130429 GCF_036898095.1 Palaemon carinicauda
ACTTAAAATGCACTAGCGAATTAACAATAGCTAGTCCTTCCTTGTCTATTACTGCATACTTACTTTCGGAAGTTCTCAATTTTCGAGAATAGAAAGCTATCGGGAAAAATTGTTTATCATATTGCTGAAGCAATACCCCTCCTACTCCTAAGTCTGAGGCGTCTGTTGCAATGAAGAATTCCTTACCGAAGTCAGGAAATTTTAAGATAGGAGAACTACACAGTTCATCTTTCAAAGTATTAAACGCCTGTTGATGTTGCTCAGACCATATGAAATCTACGCCCTTCTTCGTAAGATCAGTTAAAGGAGCGGCTATTATTGAATAATTGCGTATAAAACGCCTGTAATATCCACTACAACCCAGAAATTGCTGTATTCCCTTGACATTACTAGGTATGGGAAAATTACGTATAGCCGACACCTTATCATGGACTACTTTAAGACCTTGGCTTGACCCCATGAAACCCAAATATATTAATTCTGTTTTGAAAAATTCACACTTACTAATCTTTACCCTTAAGTTATGTTGTCTTAATCTCTGTAGTACTAGTTCTAACTTACGTAGATGTTCTTCTAAGGTGTTGGAAAAGATTACAAGATCATCCATATAGGCATGCAATATATCCCCTAACAAGTCTCCAAACACTATGTTAATCATTCTTGTAAATGTTATAGGAGCACAACGTAAACCAAAAGGCATCCGTAAAAATTCATAATGTCCCCTGGCTGCGCTGAAGGCCGTGTATGGGATACTATCTTCTTCTAATGATATCTGGTGAAAGCCTTTAAGTAAGTCCAAACTGGTAAAATATTTATTCTGACCTAACAAAGACAAAATATCGTCAGTACATGGCACTGGGAATCGATCAGGGATCGTTTCCTCGTTTAGACGACGAAAGTCGACGCAGATACGCCATGTTCGATCTTTTTTCGGTAAAACTATTAAAGGAAAATTATAAGGGCTGTTTGATTTTCTAATGACTCCTTCCTCTAACATTTTACCTACTTCATCATTTATTTCATTCTGGAATTTCATAGGGAGTCTGTACGAGGGTACATATATAATTTTCTGCTTGTCCTTTAACCTTATTTGATGCTCGATCACATCTGTTTTTCCTAAGGATCCATCCGTAGTGGAAAAGACATCTTGATATTTAGTTAAAAGTTCAAAAATTTTCTGCTAAATTTCTTCGTCTTGAATGTCCTTACTGATTTTATTTTTAATAGATCGCAAAAGGGATTCATCCGCAACTGATTGAGAGTGATTGATTTCATCAACGGTAAGAATACGATGTTTATAAACTTCTACATCCAAGATATGTTGATTTTTGTGAATTACTAAAGTGTTATTTAAATGATTACAGACTTCGATATTACATTGCTGATGTGAGCCTACTGTATAAATAGCTTGTGTGACAGACAATCCGTTAGTTTTCCAAGTATCGGAAAGGATTAATATTTCAGATCCCGGTAGTGTTTTCTTTATTTGCACTATTAAATTCGAAGGTATGTTTGGTTCGATAGATTGCGTGCAAGATGATATTACGGGTGAACGAGAATTCTGCTGGGTCGCATATATTATTTCTTTATTAGTGAGACAAGTTATTGGTTCTTCAACGTACGTTACGGTTACATTTGTCGTCTCCTTTTTATCCAAAACTGATTTTAAGGTATTAGAAGACTTATAGAATTTCCCTTTGATATACACGCCGTGCTTGGCAGGAGCTAAGATAATGTTTTGATTTCCCATAGATGGGTATCCTATAATTATAGCTGGATACATATTAAGGTTTTTTACAACAACAAATGTATCGGCAAACATGCGATTACCGACTCTGAACTGAATATGAGTTATGCCTATGATGTTTAATTCATTATTTCCTATACCTGAAAGTCTAATTCCTGATTTTTCAATCGGAAAGTTCGAAAACAACAAATGATGTGTCTTCAAATCCATAATATTACGTGGACTACCAGAGTCAAAAAATAACGTAAAGGATTTGTGTTCTAAATTTACAGAATATAAGGTTGGCTGTAACTCATTTTGGCTTATTATTGTATGAATTCGTTGCAAATCTACGGGAGCATGCACTGTTTTACTTAATTCGGCCGTGTGTTTCATAGGAAAATCTATTGTCTCACAATTATCTGATAAAACATTAAATTGATTATTTAATACTATTGATGTTGACATGAATGACCTTGACCCAACATCACTCTCTTCCCCTCTAGAGTTAACTATGTGGTATTTGCTTTGCTCTGCACATTCTAAAAATTAGTCTGACCTTGCGATGTCTGATTTGACGGCCCTGGCTCAGCGATATTTGAAGAAGTGTTTGTTTGTTTTGGACTCTGAACTGCATTGACATTTGGTTGTTTCTTCTTATTGTTAAAATGAGGATTTTTCTTTTTATTTCCATATGGAACTGACTGTGGAATTGACTGTATATTTCTGGGATATTGTTGTGTCTTACGCGAGTAACATTGACTATAAGAATGC
>NC_090757.1:70135429-70142929 GCF_036898095.1 Palaemon carinicauda
TCTCTCTCTCATGAAAGAGAGAGACAGTTATCTACCTATTCTTAGTCATATTTGAATTCTGAGACGTATTTTCAATACTATGAATGTCATCCAAATACATATACGGAGTGTTGACAGACTTACTTTTTGGTGTTCCTGTCAATTAATTTTCTATCTTTGATGATGAATAAAATTTTTGCATCTCAAAATAGATCTTTATTTGACTATATTGATAAGTTTAACCTCCTTTGCAGTTTCTTATGGTCATTTATCTTAATATATCACTTCTTAAGTGTCTACGGCTCCACGAATCTTAACTACATCAATTTCCCAAGCAATATGAAATTAAATCACAAACTGCAAGTTACAATTTTTTTTTCATGTAAATCGGAATTCTCTAGCAGCGCAACTCCATTAATGTTTCAAATTCACCTTTGATATAGCTTCATTTTAATTCTGTTTCGCGCACAGTAGTTTCTTTCTCCAGCCACAACACGCAAAGGAAGCGATTGTGTTGTTGTTGGTCTGTGCAAAAATTTTTTTTTATAAGCTGTATCGTCAAGGGAATATTGGTTTCAACTTACGCAACTAAAAAAGCTGATATATATATATATATATATATATATATATATATATATATATATATATATATATATATATATATATATATATATATATATATATATATATATATATATATATATATATATATATATATATATATATATATATATATATATATATATATATATATATTATATATGTATATATATATATATATATATATATATTATATATATATATATATTATATATATATCTTGTATCTGAGCTGTATCTTCCCCTCGCACTAAAAAGAACCTGTATAATCATGTCTCCGGTTTTGCTCTGTAACATTGTCTGTCTCTCGAACATGTTATGTCCGGTTGCCTTGAGGTTTTGTATATAAAAGAGAGTGTTCCTTAATAAAGTACTCAGTTGATTGCATCTTGCCTTTGAGTTCACAACCCTCTCTCGGCCCGTCACAATATATTCATATATATGCATATATATATATATATATATATATATATATATATATATATATATATATATATATATATATATATATATATATATATATATATATATATATATATATATATATATATATATATATATATATCAAGTGATCAGTAATGCAACATTATGCTACCGAAAATTCCTAATGGAAACATATAGACTAACGATATTGGTCTTTTCACATCTCCAAATTTGTTCAGAAAAAAATAAAACTTTGAAATCTTCATCGATTTATAACTGCAAACTTAGATTCCCTTTCAGTAATAAGAGGCTAATTTGAAACATATTATCTAAATATGAATAGTAAAGTCTCATAATATATATAAAAAAATGGATAAATAATCCCTAATACTTTCATCATTCTAAGAATTTAATTGTGACCAGGAAGCTATTTACAACACACACACACACACACAAATTACGAACACATTAACAGGGGCGAAAACATAACCTCCCAACAACTTCGTTAGCAGAGGTACTAATTGAAACTAAAAACATAAACTAAAATAAGTTACAATTGGGTTTCAAAGTGTAAAACTTGGACAAAAATCTGAATTTTATTTACAAATAAGGAAATTGCAAATAAAGAGAATATGATAAAGGTAACGTCTAAACATTTGCTTTACAAAAGACGAAACGTCCTTTAGGCAATGATTGATTCAAACCGAAAGCTTTTTATGAAATCGGTTACAGGAAAGAATATTTTGAAATGTCTTTTGACAAAGGGACAGATTCCTCCACAGGGACAATTATCTTCAAGAATAAAGAATATTTGACATTAGTTTTAGTTCGGAGGTCATGAACATGCAAACAGAACCGGATCACTACCCCCTCACAAACATTGCCGACGTGACCTCCTACCTGCACAAAGCGAAGGTTTTCTCTACACTCGACCTCCTGAAGGGGTATTATCAGGTGCCTATGAACCCAGAAGACATCCCCAAGACCGCCATCACCACTCCGTTTGGTATATACACCTTCAATTACTCCTGTTTTGGCCTTAGTAATGCTGGGACAACATTTCAACGTCTCATGGATGGCATCTTAGGGGACCTCCCTTTCTGTGTATGTTATGTGGACGACATACTTGTGTTCTCCTCCTCAAAAGAGGAACACCTCCGTCACCTGCGCATCGTGCTCGACCGCCTGCAACAAAACGGCCTTGTAGTCCGGTACGACAAGTGTTCCTTTGGCGCCAACGAAGTGTCGTTCTTAGGGCACCGTATCACTCCTGAAGGAGTCCATCCCCTCCCTGAGAAGGTAGCAGCCGTTCAGAACTTCCCCGCGCCCTCGACCGTCAAAGCTCTGCAGGAATTCTTGGGCATGATCAACTATTATCACCGTTTTCTGCCAGCCATTGCCGCCACTCTTGCTCCCCTCTACGCCTCCCTCAAGGGCAAGCCAAAGGACCTGAAGTGGGGTCCCCTTCAAGACGCAACCTTCTGCAATGCAAAGAAGGCCCTATCAATTGCTGCGGCTCTCACTTTCCCTATCCCACACGCCCCTCTCCTTCTCTCCACTGATGCCAGCGACGTCGCTATTGGTGCAGTACTCGAGCAGGTGGTCAAAGGGTCGCCCCGCCCATTGGCCTTCTTCAGCAGAAAACTGTCCAAGGCAGGATCGGGTTATTCTACCTTCGATCGAGAATTGCTGGCGGTGCACTTGGCTGTCCGTCACTTTCGCCATTTCTTAGAAGGTATGCCCTTCGTCATTCGCACAGACCACATGCCTCTGGTGCATGCCTTCACTCGACAGTCTGACGCCTGGTCCGCCCGTCAACACCGACATCTCTCCGCCGTGGCTGAATACAACTGCACCCTTCAATACGTCCGTGGGAAAATGAATCCCGTTGCGATGCCCTGTCAAGAAACACGTTGGCTGCCGTTCAACTGGAATTGGATTACAACGCCCTGGCTGAAGCCCAACGACAGGATCCAGAGTATCAAGCTTGTAGGACATCCTGCAGTTCCCTCCGTTGGGAAGACTTTCCCCTCGAAGACTCCAACACCATCCTCCTCTGTGACGTCAGTACTGGTAGACCGCGACCTTGGATTCCTGCTCCCATGCGCCAACAGGTGTTTGATTTCATTCACGGCCTTTAACATCCCTTGTGCCGTTCTACTGCACAGCTACTGAAGGCAAAGTTCATTTGGCACGGCATTTCTAAGGATGCTAAGGATTGGGTCCGCGCCTGTACTTCTTGCCACACTTCCAAAGTACATCGACACATGGATTCAGAAGTGGGCACCTTTCCTCAACCTCAGCGTTATTTCGCACACATTCACGTCGATGTTGTAGGCCCTCTACCCACATCACAAGGACATCGTTACCTGTTTACCGTCATCGACCGCTCCACTCGTTGGCCTGAAGCCATTCCCATGGAAACTGCAACGTCCGCCTCATGTACATCTGCATTACTCTCTGGATGGATTTCAAGATTCGGTATCCCTGAGTATATTACTTTTGACAGGGGAACCACTTTCACCTCTAAATAGTGGCCGTCATTAGCGAATCTCCTGGGCATCACCCTACATCAGACAACGGCCTACAACCCCGCTGCCAATGGAATGGTTGAACGTTTTCATCGTACCCTCAAAGCAGCTTTGATGTCCCGCTGCAAGGATTCCAACTGGTTTACTCAGCTTCCCTGGGTCCTCCTGGGACTAAGGACCACCTCGACGTCTCGGCAGCTGAAATGGTGTATGGTGACCCATTGGTCGTCCCTGCCAAATTTTTTCCTTCTACAACCTCCTCCGACGATCTCCAGCGCATACGTCACGTCGTGGGAAAATTTACTCCGTGCCGCCAGACTTACAAGCCCCCAGCGAAGCATCACATACCAATGGACTTGCACTCTGCAACGCACGTCTTCCTGCGCAACGACACTAGCAAGCCACCACTAACGCCCCCTTACACATGCCCTTTCCTTGTGATCCGACGCAGTCCGAAATTATTCCTACTAAACATACGGGGCAAAGAAGACTGGGTCTCCATTGATCGTCTAAAACCTGCTTATCTTCTGCCAGATGACCTGCCTACAGTTCGCCTCTCTAGATCAGGGCGCCCTATTTAACATGTACAGTATGTCATTTTTAGGGGGGGGGGCCATGTACCAACCGTGTGTCACACGATCGTACATAAATTATTTTGTATATATTATGCTTGTATCTGCACTCTTCCCTCGCACTAAAAAGAACCTGAATAATCATGTCTCCGGTTTTGCTCTGTAACATTGTCTGTCTCTCGAACATGTTATGTCCGGTTGCCTTGAGGTTTTGTATATAAAGGAGAGTGTTCCTTAATAAAGTACTCAGTTGATTGCATCTTGCCTTTGAGTTCACAACCCTCTCTCGGCCCGTCACAATATATTCATATATATGCATATATATATATATATATATATATATATATATATATATATATATATATATATATATATATATATATATATATATATATATATATATATATATATATATATATATATATATATATATATATATATATATATATATATATATATATATATATATATATAATATCAGTAATGCAACATTATGCTACCGAAAATTCCTAATGGAAACATATAGACTAACGATATTGGTCTTTTCACATCTCCATATTTGTTCAGAAAAAAATAAAACTTTGAAATCTTCATCGATTTATAACTGCAAACTTAGATTACCTTTCAGTAATAAGAGGCTAATTTGAAACATATTATCTAAATATGAATAGTAAAGTCTCATAATATATATAAAAAAATGGATAAATAATCCCTAATACTTTCATCATTCTAAGAATTTAATTGTGACCAGGAAGCTATTTACAACACACACACACACACAAATTACGAACACATTAACAGGGGCGAAAACATAACCTCCCAACAACTTCGTTAGCAGAGGTACTAATTGAAACTAAAAACATAAACTAAAATAAGTTACAATTGGGTTTCAAAGTGTAAAACTTGGACAAAAAACTGAATTTTATTTACAAATAAGGAAATTGCAAATAAAGAGAATATGATAAAGGTAACGTCTAAACATTTGCTTTACAAAAGACGAAACGTCCTTTAGGCAATGATTGATTCAAACCGAAAGCTTTTTATGAAATCGGTTACAGGAAAGAATATTGTGAAATGTCTTTTGACAAAGGGACAGATTCCTCCACAGGGACAATTATCTTCAAGAATAAAGAATATTTGACATTAGTTTTAGTTCGGAGGTCAAACGTCTATTTTCCGTTTTATTTTAGTTATACCTACCTACATATATATATATATATATATATATATATATATATATATATATATATATATATATATATATATATATATATATATATATATATATATATATATATATATGTGTGTGTGTGTGTGTGTGGGTGTGTGTGTGTGTATGTGTGTGTGTGTGTATTTCATTAGTTTTTAAATTGAAGTAGAGAATACTCAAGCATGAATAATGTGAGACTGGAGCGACTCCTACTTCTACAAATTCCACGCTCAGTCCCCTCCACACTGACCCGGTATCGAATCTACTGTAAAATAAGGCTTTTGTTGGTCCAATGTAAACTAAATAATTTTTTTCCTAAACTGTCGAATTTCTCCTATATCTGTACCATAAGGGAAATTTTGTGATTCGTGTAAACCCGCACTGTTCTCTTATTAGGCACTCTCAGACACAGGATTTTCCCAATTAAAATAGAACCAAGATACCTTCACTAGTCTTTTTAGGTACAATTATACCCTCTTTTCTTACAATCCTTGCGATGATCTGCAATGCCTCAGCTATTTTTGGTTTCGTGATAAAAACTACGGAAACGTGGTCATTGCAATTTCTTTTTGAGGTATGTAACACAATATCGTCCAAGCTTTTCTTTGTATAATCAGATCTTTTTCTCTTAAGCGTAGAACTGCAATTATTGTTATTGTAATCTTATAAAAAGAACTTAATCTTCTTAATCAATATTAGAATATTAAAGGATTCAGGGTATTGTCCGCGTAAGAGGTATACATGGATTTAAAGATAGAATAGAATATTTTAAGTAACGCAATATATGACATTCTTAGAACGCAATTGTCGTTGATTTAGAGAATCCTCCAATTTCTCTTAGACGATTAATGTTAATTTCTGCGTATTAATTTTTTAATATATATATATATATATATATATATATATATATATATATATATATATATATATATATATATATATATATATATATATATATATATATATAACCGTTCACATAAAAAGGGAAGCTGCCAACATGATTGACTGAACCAACGAAGTTAGGGGTTGTTAGAGGTTAAGAGGCTAGAGGTCAAAGGTTAAGCAAGGGTCAACTCCATAAGGGAGAAGACCTAAAGCGAGTCCTTAAATAACATTCTCTCGCTGAGAGGTGTGAACTAACTACATGCTTTTCCAAAGCAATGGACAATTCTCAAAATAAAAGAACCGTATAATACAGTCTTTCACTTTTCTTGCTTGATTTCTATCTGTTATCGATTTACTTCTTTCCAACTAAAGATATTCCTCATAATCACTGACACATATCTGACCACTAAATAGCCATCCGTTTCCCCAAAAGAAACTTTGCATAAATAACTACATTTGCTTCTTTCCTTTCCTTTGATCTCGCGAGGGGAGTTGGTTGAAGGGAGGGAGGGGGGGGGGTGATTTGAGGTAGGGGAGAGTAAAGATTGCTTTATATCGTTAGCATGAATGGGTAAATGTTTCGTGACTAATAGAAATTAGAATTCTTAATCTATTTTACTTTCGCAGTTTGATTATAATCTTTTATGCGACTGAAATGTTCACTTGTTATTTTTATTTCGTAAATACTTTAGCTTTTTATTATTTGAATAAACCTATCTCGGGGAATGAATTGATTTGTGTGTGAAAGTTCCACATATCTCCATGTGTTTTGTTTTTCACACTAACACACACACACACATACATTCATCTGTGTCCTTCAGTGGATATGAAAAGGAATAATCAAAAGAAAACCTCAGAAAAGAAAAACTTGACTTTTTGTTGCCCTCAGAAACGAAGTAGGAAAACCTTTAGAAATAAAATGTAAATGAATAAGTATCAAGGGAAAGAGGGAGGAAAAGAAGTACATTTTCTTTACAGTTTCCTAAAGTGTTTGTACTTGACTGCGTCCTGCACTTACAATATAATTTCTTTTATCAAATAAAGTCATTTAAATTTGGTTTGTTTGGTGAATATTATTTATTTCCACAAAAAAAAAAAAAAAAAAAAAAAAAAATTGATTAAATTATTTGAAAAAGAATATTACTTATTCGTATTTAATTCCATCCTTTACTTCTAGTGCTAATTCTCTTTCAAAATAAGCTAATTTTATTTTGGTTTTCTCAGTAAATATTACGTTTCAATCTCCACTCAATAAAACATTGACTAAATCGGTTAAAAAGAAACATCATTGTCAGCTAAGT
>NC_090757.1:70147929-70150429 GCF_036898095.1 Palaemon carinicauda
TTCCTTTCTGAATAAAACGAAGGTGTCATCAACATATCTGACATAAAACAGTGGATGGTACCTCAAAGGGCAATTTTCAAGCCTGGTCTCCTCCAGGGAGCACATAAAAATGTTAGCAAAAGTGGGTCCCAGAGGGGAACCCATAGCTATTCCATCCACTTGTTTTTACAACTTGCCATTAAAAACAAAAGCGGTGTCCAGCACCGCCAACTCTAAAAGTTTCTTAAAAGACGAGCGATTAAAAGAATTAAAAGTGGCATTAGGTTCTAGAAATAATTTGTTTAAAATAATATCTATTGTTTCCTCCACAGGTACATTCGTAAATAATGACTCAATATCAAGACTAGTCATAAAAAGATCTGAGTCCTGAGATGTTATGGCTTCCTTAAATGCATAGGAGTTACTCAGTGAAAATGAATTTTTTGTTAGAGGTTCTAGTAAGGGAATGATGAATTTAGCTAGTTTGTAATTTGGTGTATTTAAAGAAGATAATATAGGCCTCAGTGGAATATTAGGCTTGTGGATTTTGGGCAAACCATATAGAATGCCGTATGAAGACCCCGAACAAAACAAATTTTTATAATTAGTCTCACTTATAGAATTTTCATTTTTAAGTGTTTTTAAAAACCTGTTAATTTTATCCTCAGTTTTAAAGATATTATTAAAATCTGGATCCCCAAGTTTCACAAATTTGGACTCGTCATTTAGAATATTCTCCATTTTACCCACACATTCCTCTCTCTCCAGTATTACAGTTCCTTTTCCTTTGTCTGGTATAGTAATGACAAAGTTCTCTCTTTTGGCCAGCATTTTAAGTATGTCAAAATCAGTCCTCCTAAAAAAGGGTGTCCACCTGGTTTTAAGTTTTCGGAATGCAGTGTGCGACAGTTCAAATAGTTGAGATTGCAGGTTACCAAGATTAATGTCAAAGGGCAGAGATTTAAGCCTTTGAAATAATGACTCAAGAGGTAGGAAAAACTTGCAGTAGTTAGGTTTAAAGTTCGGAAGACAGAAATCCAACCCAAGCGATAATAGAAACTCTTCCCTTTTTGACAAATCATATTTAGAATAATTAAAAACAGTGGTTCGGTCCTTGTTAAAATTTGGAAGGTGTCAGATATGTTGATGTCACCTTCGCTTTATTCAGAAATGAATTCTGTGCTGACTCCTTCATGGATTTTGCTAATTCACAGCACAATAATATAAATTTCACATTAAAAAAGGAGGAAGGAAATAAATCACATTTTTTTTAGATGTGTTAGTATCTAGAGAGAGAGAGAAGGTTTTAATACCACGTTTTTAGAAAAAAGACTTTTACTGGATTAGGTTCGAATTTTTATAGCTCTTGATTTTACAATTTTAAATTAAACTCTATTTTTACTCTTCTCCACAGAGCATTCCTTCTTACTTCTAGTTGGAAATATTTTAATACTGAAGTACTTTATTTATGTGATTATTTAAAGAAAAACTGTTTCCCGACTAAATTATTTTTTAAGCATCTCAACAAATTATTAAATGATAAATTGGCTCAGACTCCAAAAATAACAACAGTACCTAAGCTCAAATTTTATGCGAGTTTTCCTTTTATGCATGATGATTCCTTTAGACAGAAGTTTACAAAAATCATACAACAACATTTTCCAGCTGTTGTAGTAAACATAATTCCCAAGAATCCTCTCACAGTTGGCTCGGTTTTTCACTTTAAGGATCGATTGAGTCCTTTCATGTCCTCTGGTGTAGTGTATCGATATATTTGCCCGTAGTGTAACTCTCGGACCTACGTAGGATCTACCAAGAGGTTGTTGAAGGTCAGAATTGACTCTCATAGAGGTGTTAGTTTTCGAACAGGTTGCAGAATATCCAACCCAGAAGATTCAAATATTCGCAATCATACTAAAATTTGCTAAATAAATATTGACAATAAAGATTTTAGCATTATAGGACAGGTATCTAATTACCATGAATTGCCTATACCAGAGTCAATTTTGATGAAAACACTGGTTCTGTCGTTAAACGCCCAAACTTCCTCCACTCATTTGTACTTATCATAGATTTCTCTGTTTTGTTCTGTAATTGTTGACACCATTCAATTTTCATATGCGAGGTTGGTTCCACTTCTGTTTTATGTATATTTTTACTTGAATTTTTAGTTTTTTACTATTTTTTATATTTGTATATTTTTTTTATTAATGTTACTTAATGTTATATATGTACTTCTTATTTGTAGCCCTGGAAGATGTGATAAAGACGATCACGAAACGTCGGGATATATAATAAATGGAATTTTAGAACTGCCTATTTCCCTGTCCACTTTGAGAATATATATATATATATATATATATATATATATATATATATATATATATATATATATATATATATATATATATATATATATATATATATATATATATATATATATATATATATAATGTTTGTGTATGCGTGTATGTGTTTATACATGCATATACTGTATTTACATGTACACACATACATACAT
>NC_090757.1:70157929-70215429 GCF_036898095.1 Palaemon carinicauda
CTAAAACAACATGAAAATTCATGTCTGGTTTTTCCTCTGTAATATTGTCTGTCTTGTGAACTTGTTATGTCCTGTTGCCTTGAGGTTTTGTATGTAAGGAGAGTGTTCTACAATAATATAACTCAGTCGTTTCCAACCTGCCTTTGAGTTCACAGCCTTACTCGGCGCCGTCACAAGTGTATCGTGACTACATCCTTTCCGTTTAGAATGAGAAGGAACCATTTTGATCTTATCAGGGAAACGCTACTATCAGAGGCGGTCTTCTTGACATAGAGGAGTCGTTAGGGAAAGTATTTTGCTAGAGGAAAGATTAACTGGGAAGATCTGACTCTTGGGAATTCTGTGTAAAATATTAGCTTAATTGCAGTACGGGCATCTGTAAATTTCTGATGGATAAATTGTTACAAGGTCTATCTAATCTTAATATCAGTTTTCGCAAGAATTTTATTGTATTAAATTATTTATTAAAATATGTCTTTTACTTGATAGATTAATGAATGGATTGTTTTTAACTTTAAAATTAATCAAGAATAAACTATTTTGTCAAGTAAAATAATTTTGTAAATATGTCGTTTAGGGGATAATAATTATTATTATTATTATTATTATTATTATTATTATTATTATTATTATTATTATTATTATTATTGTTGTTGTTTTGTTTTTATTATTATTATTGTTATTATTATTATTGTTATTATTATTATTATTATTATTATTATTATTATTATTATTATTATTATTATTCATCTAAGCAACAACCCTACTTAGAAAAAAAGGTTTCTATAAGTCCAAGGGCTCCAGCAGGGAAAGTAGCTGAGTGAGGAAAGGAAACGAGGAAATAAATAAACTACAAGAGAAGTAACGAACAGTTACAATAAAATATTTTAAGAATGGTAGCAACATTAGTACCACTTCGATTGAGTTTGGTGTAATTACTGCTTACCCTGTAGATACATACAGATGCCAAACACATACACACGCAGAGAGAGAGAGAGAGAGAGAGAGAGAGAGAGAGAGAGAGAGAGAGAGAGAGAGAGAGAGAGAGAGAGAGAGAGAGAGAGAGAGACATTATTGGAGGTGCTATTAACAATAACCCATGGTTTCACCATTATTCTAAACATTATCATAATTACTATTGCAATCATTCTTATTTCTATTTCAACCTAATATTTTTACTTATTGTTAATGTTGTTATGAATATCGGATGACTCCTTTTTAGTCAAAACTCTTTTTTGTTTTGACGATGGAAAAATTACATAAATGCACATACATATTTTCACATATTTTTACATCTAAAATAACACAGAATAAAAGGATTTAAGATAAAGAATAATCCGTTTCACTTAAAAAGAAAAATTCTTATATACAGTATTGATGTGAAGGAATTAGAAATCCTAATACAAAACACTTTTTAATCCATATATATATATATATATATATATATATATATATATATATATATATATATATATATATATATATATATATATATATGTATATATATATATATATATATATATATGTATTTATACATGTATATATATGTACACACACACACACACACACATATATATATATATATATATATATATATATATATATATATATATATATATATATATATATATATATATATATATATATATATATAACCATCAAGAAAAAGCCAATAGTTCAAGCTTATTGCTTTCTAGTATTTTTATATCTGATACAGCGTCTTTATCAAGCTCATCAAAGTGAATTTTACAAGCCTTTATCCTGATTTCAAGGGTAATAGGATAAAAATATATATCAAATTCTAGCTGTCAAGAAATTAGTTTCCATTGCGCAAATTTTCAGTCATTTTATGAACTATTTTCAACGATTTACCATATCTGGTTGAAATATATGTATGTTTCATTAAGTAATCACTGATTTTATTATAAAAATGTTACTTATTCAAGTTCCGTGGGAAAGTTAATAAATTAGAAGTGATGTGTATTGTTTTGATTAATTAAAAGTGTTGTGTATTGTTGAACCAGCTGGTAAAATCTCTACTTTACTTTTACTTTTACTTTTACCAATACTACGATTTTCTCTCCCCTTTAATTCAAGATCACATCTCTTCATCTGGGTTTAGCTGTGTCAATATAGACTTTCCTATGACGTCCAAATATTATAAAAATCACGAATTTGTAATCAGAGACCGCTCTTGGGGACCTTTGCTCCCACAGTAAGTGTGTGCGTGTGTCTATGTATGTTTGTGTGTGTAAATGTCTATATTCATGGATTCTCAGATTCTCCCCTTTCCAAATCGTGAATTAAGTTTTCAGTATTTACCTTGGTCCACCCTGGAAACCTGAATAAATATTTGTAGTAATTTCGTAAATCTTGTGCATTTGGTTTCTCTCTCTCTCTCTCTCTCTCTCTCTCTCTCTCTCTCTCTCTCTCTCTCTCTCTCTCTCTCTCTCTCTCTCTCTCTCTCTCTCTCTCTCTCTCACGTACATGTCTCCTTCCTTTGTATTTGAAACCAACAAGTGTAAATAGTGACAAACTCGGTTTATTTTCTTGCAGTTTTATTGACAGTCCCTTATTCTGATAGGTAAAGCAATTTATATGTGAAACCTTATTTAGAATCGGTGGAAAATTCAGTGACAATTAAATTATGTTTATTCATATTACTAATGTTTAGAATTATACCAAGAACATTGCAACCTTAAGGAGTCAATGTATTTTCAAACTGTATAGAAAAATATTAAAACTATAACAGAATGGAAATTTAGGTTATGCTCTTGTTTATGTGATGGCTTACATTATAATGCTTAATTGAACGTTTTTTTTTTTTTTTTTTTACTGATGTAGTTGTTACAAATACAGTAGATGTATTTAATTTGAAAGTAAACCTCCTTTCATGACAGGAAAATTGATGAAATAACATATCTGGCCCAGTGATTGTCATTAATTATTTATTAATTATCTTTTTATATCTGGTTGTCTATGGATGAATATCAAATTCAAAGTCAAGTGTAAACAGCCTTGTGATGGATTAGGAAGTATGATTTAAAGTGAATTTTCTCACAAAATTTTTCCTTTGATTGTTCCATTGGTTATGCTAGAGGTAATTAGCTTGTTTATTTGCCCTTCATTAATAGTTACTGTTGTTCTTTCTGATATCCTGACCAAAGTAGCTTTTGGAATCGAAATGATTCCCCTGAACCTTTTCCTATTAGCTGATGGCATCACAGGTAGAAAAAAAGGTGATATGTTTTAACTGGTTTGAGATGGAATGTAAATAAGTTAACTTTAGAATTAATATAAATAAAGAAGAAAAATTTTTCAGTGCTTATGAAGACTTTGGAAAGTGGTTTGGTTTTTACTGTAGGTGCAGGCATCCAATTTTGTAAATACTGAATTTTTTTTTTTATTGGTTTGAGATTGAATGTACATAAGTCTACTTTAAAACTAATACAAATAAAAAAGAACCCTTTTTCTTTGCCTATAAAGTCTTTGGAAAGTATCTTTGTTATTTCTCTTAAGGATTTGCCTAAAAGCACTACTCCCTAACGCAAAACTAGTTTTCATAAGCATGAATTATTGAATACGAATATAAAGTTTCGCTTCTTTTGTATAACAATAAGAGTTAATGGAAATACTACGTTTCCAGCAGTAATCAACGCAAATGAGATAAATGAAAATAAGTGCACACGCGTACACAGACAAATTTTCCCTGATATTGAAATCTTTACTGACTAAAGTGTCCTTAAATTCTTTTTTCTTAACAAAAGCAGAAACTGCTGTATATTTCAGCTATAAAATTAGTGAAAATTACAGTTCAATACACTTTTTTTTTTTGTCACATTTTCTCTTAGTACCAAAGATATATTTTTTTTTATAAAAAAAATTCTGTGACTTTCTTACAAAGGAAAACTTTATTAATTTTTTATTGAGGCAGATTTGTAGTCCCTCGCGAGAGTGCCTTTTTAGGTCGGAAAAGTTTCCTACAAGCTGATTGGTTGGAACTATTTGGTCCGAATAGCATTATTGTTTTCAAATAATTACCAAGTAATATGAATCGAAACTTTTTTATTAACCTAAATTTCTCCATTAGATATATGTTTTGTCAATAAATGATATTAACGGGTAAAGAAATTGTAAATACATCCAAACACAAACCCCGCCAAGGAAACGACAAGTAAACCCACTCTGAACTCTTTAAACATTCCTCATAAGGACCACTATCTTGAAAACCCTTTTCCTTTTCCACTGCTCGTGATGTGAAGATTGGAATGGTGCTGACCTGTCACTTTTCCAGGATTAGCTGAAAACGAGGTGTTATTGCTTTTCTTAAACTAGCTTGTAGCCGTTGAACATTTTCTCTTCAAACGGACCTTAGGTGAAAGGAAAGCATGATGACGCTATACGAATAAAAATGATATAAGAAAGTTTGTGGAATTGATAGTTTTTGAATATATGATGTTACAGAACAGGAAGATGGAGGGATGTGTTTTCTTCTGGAAAAAAAAAAAGGGAGTGTAGGATAGTTAAAATGCTACATTTTTTTTTTTTTTAAAGAATGTTTTAGGGGAAAGTAAATAATGGGGGCCATTTTTCTTATTCTTATTATTAGCTAAGCTACAACACTAGTCGGAAAAGCTGGATGCTATAAGCAAGATGAATTATGAACAATTAAAATAAAATTTTTCAAGAACAGGAATGACATTAATATAAATCTTTCATATATAAATTATAAAGAGACTTCTGCTTAAGCATAATGTTCTGTTTAATTAATATGCAACGAAACAGAAATATTCATTTTTCCAAATTGAAAATCAAAATTGATTAATATGATTTTCCGTCAAAAGCAAATTTCACAGTTTTCCTGTAGAGATTCAATCCAATTATGTTTATTTTATTATCTATTCATTTTTAATCTTTTAAGGACAGACGAGAGACTTTAGCTATGGTTAGCACTTCTTCTAGGAGTAGGAAACTTCAATATCAAACCATTGTTCTCTTGTCCTAGGGTTGTGCCATAGCCTCTGTACCTTGATCTTCTACAGTCTTGGGTTAGACTTCTCTTGCTTGAGGGTGCCTTCGGGCACACTTTTCCATTTTTCGCTTCGTCTTTTTTTTGTAGTTTATATATATGAAAGATTTATTTTAATGTTGTCACTGTTCTTAAAATGTTTTATTATAATTGTTTATTACTTCTCTTGTATATTATGCAATTCCTTATTTCCTTACTACACTATGCTATTTTTGCCTGTTGGAGCCCTTGGGCATGTAGCATCTTGCTTTTCGAATAGGGCTGTAGCTGATATAGTAATGATAATAATAATTATAGTGAAGGAAATCTGTATTAAAGTCAAAAGCGAATACTTTCGTCACTAGAGCTTCGACTGTTTCATAATGTGTCTGACCTTAAAGAAATCGTTATAATCTTAAGATTTCATTAAAAGAAGTTTACTATTTTTTACAGATTAAAGCTAAAAGTATTGCTCCTAAATGTTTGCTATATATGGAAATTATGATTTGAAAAAATATTGAACCCTTTAAGATTACATAAAATCTTTTCGTGCTAAAATTATATATTATTATTGCATCATGAAAAGCAATAATTTAGATAAAAATTGTTTATCAAAAACAATAAATGGAAACTAAAAGTAAAGCTTATAAATGATCGATCTATTGAATTTATATTATATGAAAATGTATTGCTACAGTGTCTGAGATTACACATAATCCTTTCATATAAACAAATGGTAACGTAATACTGTTTTAAAGTCTGCATATTTGAGAAAACGTTTATGTAAACAAAGTATTGTAAATGTAACCTGAAAAATACATGTGTAATGTTTATAAATTACATGATTAAATCAATGACCCAAGGGGTCAATGGAGGAGATAGGAGGAGTGTGAGAAACGCCAGGTCAGTCATAAACAGGATGGAAAAGCCAAACCTTTGCAGTGTAACATATTTCATGAAGAGTAAACACAATACAAAGTATACCGTGAGAAAGAGTTGATTGTCTCACCGGATCTAGATAGCTTCTTGTATTAATGCTGTGTTTACATATTTACATAAATGCTGGGATAACTAAGTATGTTATCATCAGACATTATATTTTTGTTAGTTCTTGTCAACATCTCATACGAAATGGTCATCCGACCAAACCATCTAAACTCCTGTGAAGGAGCTGCTAATAAACTGTTTTAAAAGTTAACATACTTAGACTTATTCAGAAGAAGTAACCTGCAAGTCTAAAAATACATAGCACATTGAAGAGACATTTGATTGGAACCATAATGTGTGTTTATAACAGTACCACACCAACACATATACCTGTTACATAAGCTTGTAAATTTTATTCAAAACGCATTGATTGTGGACATATCTGCAGGGGAATTACAATGACATTAGTACCATATGCAAACTATATATCATAGCATTAATGCATTAAGAGCAGGGGTTGGTTTGCATGCAAAGGGAATTCAATAGGTTCATTGCGAAAGTGTTATCGGACAATAAATAAAGAAGCTACATTTGCGAAATACCCATTTTGTTGTCACAGCTCAAAAGCGATTTTTCTGAGCATGAAAAGAAAATGAATATTTAAACATTTGCGAAGATTAAACGACTGTACTGCACAACGAAGAAAATAAAACTATCAATATCAAAACTACAAAATTATACAAATCTCGGAATTATAGCACCTATGAAAATAAATATGTGATTTTTTTTAAATGTACTCTAGGAAATTCTAAATATCAAAGTAATGAAACTATTAAGCTCTTAGTAAGTTCAGAAAAAAACAATAAATAGGGATACTTTCTACAAAACTTCAATCTTTAGAATTCTCTCTGAAATTAATGTCTTCCTAACACTAGATTATCCATCCTCTGAAAGTCAAAACAATACATTTAGTGGCTAACGATATATATATATATATATATATATATATATATATATATATATATATATATATATATATATATATATATATATATATATATATATATATATATATGTATATATATATATATATATATATATATATATATATATATATATATATATATATATATACATAAGTATATGCGTATATGTACATCTATCAATGTGCGATCTCTCTCTCTCTCTCTCTCTCTCTCTCTCTCACTCTCTCTCTCTCTCTCTCTCTCTCTCTCTCTCTCTCTCTCTCTCTCTCTCTCTCTCTCTCTCTCTCTCTCTCTATATATATATATATATATATATATATATATATATTCATATATATATATATATATATATATATATATATATATATATATATATAATGTGTGTGGTAATATTTATTTATATTTGTATATATGTGGTAATGTTTCTATGTATATAGAATGTGTATGTATGTATCTATAGCATAAGAAGTAATTGCATCAAATGCAATGTTGCCAGGATTCTGAGAAACTCTTTTAATCTTATTAATGGATAAAAGCTAATCACGATGAAAAGATCAGTTATCAGTAAGTAACGAGAAACAAATTCCCTTTAGTGTTATCAAGTTCATGAAATTATTGTGGACGACTCCTGTGGGAGTAGAGCCATGAACGTCCTAACACAATTGTGATACTTTGGAACAATTCTCGTTAAGTTGTAATCTCTTATCATATATCGCGAGAGACTACTGAATAGAATGCCATTCAAGTGCTTTGATGATCTTCGCTTCGAAGGGTTTCCTACTATAGGTTTTACATCTAATTTATTATTTCTATGCTGTCGTTCTATTGATCTACTGTATGCGTAAATCATATGAATTATATAATTATTTTTTCATTTGATATGCAAACAATATGTACATTATTAAAACTTTTTCAAAGAACGATATATCAATCAGGAAAATTCCATACAAGAATCACCTATGTTTAATTCCATTATATTTTTAGGGTTTTCCACATTGTTACTCGGAATGAAATTTAGGGTAAAGAAGTTTTAATTAAACATTACACTTCGATTTACATGAGCTATGCCTATACGAGAAAAACCTTATTTACCCCCTACAAAATAATAAGAGAGAGAGAGAGAGAGAGAGAGAGAGAGAGAGAGAGAGAGAGAGAGAGAGAGAGAGAGAGAGAGAGAGAGAGAGAGAGAGAGATGAATTGCTAAGTGAATGCCTGATAACATATTTACTTACATTTTCAGTTCTTATTCCAAAGATACGTTTTATTATAATTATAATCAAATCAGGAAAAATAAGATGAAGGAAATTTTGAGATTAATTTTACATTTAACTATTAATATAAACATTAATAACATGCAATTATAAAAAATAAGTTCTAAATCTAAGAATACAAAATATATCTCTGAATCTATATCATAATTGTTAGCCCCTCCTGTAATTGTTATGGAAGATAACTACAGGTGACAAAGGGATTCTATCAGATTGATAGTTTGGATCAATTGGAAGGATGATTGGCAGCCATGAGGGGCAGCAATTTAGATAAGCACTGTACATTACATAGTCTGTTTTAGTGTGCGAAGTAGGAGTGTATTTATTTCTAATTCAGCAGTTTAGTGGGTAGAATTTGCATTAATTAACATATAGAGTTAATTGTTTGTTTATGAAAAAATATGCATTTACATATCCAATCATATTTTCCTTTGATTACTTGGTACGTTCGAAAAAGTAATCTTTGTCGATGAAAGCCTATCAGATACTGAATTTAGATTAAGTACAGTTAAATTATTCATTTTCCATTAGCATGTATGAAGATTTTTATTATTCCGGTAGATAAATATCATCACATCATTATGACTGTATTATTTATGTAAGAGTTCCCTTATTTGGAAAATCTGTGGTTTAACCGAGATTAGACTAGGCTTAGAGAGAGAGAGAGAGAGAGAGAGAGAGAGAGAGAGAGAGAGAGAGAGAGAGAGAGAGAGAGAGAGAGAGAGAGAGAGATCTTGACCTCAAGAAGTAAGAAGAGTAGAGCCAAGACGAAAAATTACAAAATGTATTTGGCCTACAAATCCTGCGAAGGGAAAGAAAGGAAAGAAGAGCTTTGGATCAAAGGAGGAAGACCAATAAAAGGAATAGAAAGTTTTAGCAACAAAACTAACACATTTATGAGAAGAAGTAGACTTCCATAAAACAATTCTAAATACTTTCGCTCGGGTACTGATGCCAAACTTCTTTTGAGACCAAAAAAAAAAAAAAAAAAAGGAGAGATAAGAAACCAGTAATCACTTTGGAAAGAGTGTCCAAATGCCTCTTACAAATGAATCAATGCTCTTCGTAAAGCTGGATATTCATAATTGCCAATTTCTCGTTCGAAGGGTTCGAACAGAATAGGGAGACTCGACAAGGGTGAGTGATTGACAGATCAATTTCGACGAAGAATACTGGACGTAATCACAATGTTTTGGGGCCGATAGTGCTGGTGCAATCACCTAGTTTAATTTCAAGTTATTTAAAGAGACCTTTGGATTTTCAGTGTTCATATATATGGACATCTGGGAGTCGCGTAATATTCTCAGCGCTCGGGTATTTTTTAAGTGTAACAGATTTAAGTAAAAAATGCAGGTGAGTTTTGGAGCTCGGTAAATTGCGTAATTCGCTAGTCGTAATATATATTTTTGGTGCCTACACCCGGGCTCTAGTGAGTCTGTTTTAAATATTGGTATAAAGAGGCCTTTGCTTACATTAAAGGATTCTGTTTAGTGTTAGGGTATATTTTCGGAGAGGTATAATTTTTTGTATAGTACAAGATGGCATAGTTGAATGTACAGGAGTTTTTGGAAAACTCAATGGTTCAGGAATTGTCGGAAGCTAATGTAACTAAACCTCACTGGCTCTATTTTAAATGCATGTGGAGGCCATGCAACGAGTGGAATGATAAAAGCCCTAATCAAGTGTCTGGCGTTAGAAGCGTTAATAAACTCAGGAATGTCGTCAGAAGAAGATATTGTAGCAGCTCGCAAACTTTTGGAGAAGGCTGAAGCAGAATTTATAGCGAAGCCAAGTATCAGGTGACCTAGGAACTGAAGGAACGAAACCAGAAAGGAATTTAGAGGCTGGGATTCGACGAATTGCAGGGGAAGAGAATTTGATCAAGTTGATGATGATGGCAAAGAAATTGCAAGATATGTGATGGAAATGGAAGCAAGACAGGAAGAAAGAGAGAAGGAAGAAGCAAGACAAGCAAAGGAATTGGAACTGTGAATGCTCGTGCAAGGTCGGCAACTCAGACAGAGAGGACCCTTGCTATGTACGATCTTGTGTTTAATGTGATGAATGCGCAGAGGTTAAGGATTCATTGGCTGTCGAAGAAGTATAGGTCCTGCTCGGAAATGAAGTTGGTGGAGCGCCGTTTGTGCCTTGCCCCATTGTAATGGAGAAACCACTGAAGTATAGTTTTATGACTGAACTTGAGAAGGATTACTCTTATCTTTTTCTTAGATGTGTTACAGTTTTTCTGTTATTAACACTACAGAACGGTTAAGAAAAATGCAGACGAGCATGAATTTTATGTGGAGTGTCAGAACAAAATTCAGAATGATTTTGAAATTCGTAGGTATAAAATATGATAAGGTAGGAGTCACTTTTCATCAACATGCCACTTTGAAAGGAAAAGACCCAGACATTTTTTTTCTATTATTGATAATGTTGTATTGAAGAGTATTCGTCGTCAAGCAATAACCCTTACAATAAAGTTGAAATTTTTCAACATCACTTTTCTATGCTTGTGCACCTTTGTCTCTTTCGGTTTTCGTTATTATTGGCAAGACTTAATTAATATTCACCAAATTATCAGCGACGATTTTAAAAGACATCTATTATGATCTTATTAATCCTAGTCATACAGTCCCTGAAAAAAGGCAAAATCAAAATTTCACAGAAGAATATTTCTTGGAGGATGAGTCTCGTCAAGAATGTAGATTTGCTATTGTTTTTCTGTTACGCTTCTGAACAAGATGGTTCCAATGCTTGTTTTCTATAGTGGTGAGAAGAAAGAAGTGATTAAGATTCTAATCTTTTTTTATTGCAGCTTCTAAAGGAAAGAGAGGGAGGAAATAAGTCTTTCTTGCTATTTTGTTTATTTGTAATATGCATGACCTATAATAATATAAAGTTAGTTCACTTTCATCTTAAAAGGCGACACTAATCATGGGAGGAAAAGTATATTTTATTACAGAAATTCAGGACGAACATATCATTGTAATACGCATAGATACGCAATGTGTTTTTCCGGGAAATAATTACTTTATAACGAACAATCACGAAAAAGTATATTTTATTACCAAAATTCATTACACGTGCCTTTGTAATACGCATAAAGACGTAATAAGTTACCTGGAAAATGTAAAAAAGATGTGTTCATAACTAACGATAATCTCTCCCTCTTTATAAACAGTGTCTTGTCATTATAACTCTTACTGGAAGAACAAATAATCCTCTTACTACCTTACGAACCTTCCGAGATTATTCAGTTCGTTTCCGCTGACAATTCGCGTAACAAAAATGTGAACTAAACTTGCAAAGAGGATGGATGCCGTTTCCATTGGCGATGGAAGAAAAGATTTGAGGAATAAACGATGAAGAAAATCCTTCAAAGGAAATTACAAAATAATCCTGGACGACATTTGATTCCCTTCAGATATCGCAGAATAATAGAGTTTGGTTTCTGTTGGATGCTGGTTTCGTATTTTGCAGATAGGTTGTAAAGAGAAAGTTTAACTCGGTACAATTTGGGGTCTGTTCAGAGTCTAGAATATTTAATATTTATTTGTCTGTTCTCAAAATTATTAGCTTTTATCGCAGCGCGAATAAAGGCAAATATAAAGATATCTTTCCAAGTGAATTATTTTGATTTCACCCTAGATAAGAAGATATATTCAAAATGATAGAGAGCTATCATGTTACACTTTGGGATTTCTCCAGAAACTAGAATCTTCATAATTTATGTATCCATTCTCAGTATTATATTTCTTTTTGATACATGAATAAGGACAAATATACATATACTTTTCTAAATGACATTATTTGCTTTCGCAGCTTAAAAAAAGTATATATATATATATATATATATATATATATATATATATATATATATATATATATATATATATATATATATATATATATATATATATATATATATATATATATATATATATATTCAAAATTCATCTCTATCTGACAATTCAATTTTTCATATAAAAGTTATTTGGCTACAATAAAATCACTGAAACTAACACTATATTCCTTCAACCGTAATAAACCTCTATCAATAAAAATTGGATTTAATTAAATCTAAGAGTGAAGTTAATTGCCTGCAATCAAAGTACCATGCAACGAATGAGCGCTTTTATATGACCTCTTTGACCCACATGCAATTTGAGTGGACGATAATGGCTCTTCCTTCAGATTGCCATTAGCAAATCCGATGCTCTTTACACGAGAGGAAAGTCCAGGACGACCAATTGTTCTCTCAAAAGCTTTGGAAAATCTGAGGAACCTTTTAGAGAAAAGGTTATCAAGGGAAAATTAATGAAAACTATTACTTTGAAGATAATTCATTACCATTCTTATAAACTATTTATTTCTGTGAAGCAAACAACATTCTATCAGCATTTTGTTTATTGAAATTAACGTATGGGGAAACTTTTTCCTGAAATGGGTTTTATTCGGTCTAAGCACAGACACTGATCAAGGTGTTAGCTTACTCATAAACTTGTAAACACTGACAATAAATTAAACTGTTTAGTTGTGTGAACCAAAAATTTTATCTCCATTTTTTATTTCTTCTAAAATTAACGCATGAAAATATTAAATTTGTCTTTGTGCTCGTGTGCATTGTATGCAAAAACACTGCGTATTAGCATACTCAAACATACACAATTGAAAATAACAGACAGTAGATAAAATATTCATATCTCGAACATAACACTTCAATTACCTGTTAGTGGAAGATGAATTGACAGTGACCTCTTACTAGAATAAGTTATGTTTCCAAAGCTCTCGATCTATCCATAGAATATATAATATTCCTACGAAGCAAAACCTATCCTCTAATAAAAAACAACAAACTATCCGATTTCTCAACAGCTCGGTCATTATACTAATTTATACAATTTCTTTTACCAATGAGGATTATACGCCATGTTTATTTCCCCTTTTTATTCATCATCTTCATTCTCGTCATTATCAGCCGTTGACAGTTCTTTGCAGAAAAATTATCTCAGATATATTCTTCCACTTACGTCTATTTGTGGTCTTTCTATGACAGAGTTTACCTGCTATTTTTTTTCTCTCGTCAATCCATCTTCTTCTCTTCCTTCCCGAACTCCGTTTACCAGATTTTGGGGATCATTCTGTTATTCGTATCTTTCATTCTCATATGTCATACCCACGTCCATTTTATTTTTCTTACATGTTGTTGGAATATCCTCTACTTTAGTTTGCTCGTACCGATGTCCTTCGTTTTCTCTCTTAGTGTTAATCCCATCATTATTCTTTTCATAGCTCTTTTATCAATTAATTTAAAACTCATGATTTAGTGTTCTTTATATATATATATATATATATATATATATATATATATATATATATATATATATATATATATATATATATATATATATATATATATATATGTACACACACACACACACACACACACACATATATATATATATATATATATATATATATATATATATATATATATATACATATACATATATATATATATATATATATATATATATATATATATATATATATATATATATATATATATATATGTATATATATATATATATATGTATATATATATATATATATATATATATATATATATATATATATATATATATATATATATATGTATGTATATATATAGATACATATATATGTATATATATATATATATATATATATATATATATATATATATATATATATATATACATATATATATATATATATATATATATATATATATATATATATATATATATATATATATATATATATATTGTATATATATGTATATAATATATATATATATATATATATATATATATATATATATATATATATATATATATATATATATATATATATATATATGTATATATATATATATACATAAATATATATATATATATATATATATATATATATATATATATATATATATATATATATATATAAATATATATATATATATATATATATATATATATATATATAAATATATATATATATATATATATATATATATATATATATATATATATATATATTATTTATATATATACATATGTATATATATATATATTTATATATAAATATATATGTATATATATATATATATATATATATATATATATATATATATATATATATATATATATATATATATATATATATATATATATATATGCATACAGTATATATACCTAGATATATGTATGTATATATATATATATATATATATATATATATATATATATATATATATATATATATATATATATATATATATATATATAGATAGATATAAACACATGGATTTTAAAAACCTTAAATCTATTTGTAACGAATGCAGTAGTATTAAGAGTATGGAGTAATTCTTTGTTTCTGAGATTTCCACCTTCATACCATATCATCAAAATAAAAAAAAACCCAAAGATAAATAACATGATTATCAATCAAATAAATTTGGTAATTGTCTTCTGTAAACCAGAAGCTACACGTTATTGAAATAGTAAAAATTATAAAAGCCGTTGCAAATTTAAAGATAAAATTGGAATTAAAAAAAAAAGAGATGATGGATATAATAAATAGTAACTATTCGTAAGTCAAAACAGTGAAGGCTTAGAAAACTTGATTAATAATGGAATTAATTTACAAGTAAAGAATGATATCGTTAGCATGTGTTTGGTATTTTCATCAAGTAGGCTTACAAAGAGTTAATGATTGTTATTGTGCAGAAATCTTGATTGATCACATAAAAATCTAAAATATATAAGATTTCATTGTTGCTACAGTCTACGGTCAGATGCCAAGAGTGTAGGACAAAATATCTGGTGGAGACCTTAGTAACTCCCAAGTCATTACCTTTTCAAACTTTAGCCCTTGCCCTCCCAAACCCGCCCTCCGAAAAAGAGTTCCTAGACTGTTATTAGTCTGCTGTCAAACAAGCGGCCAGCATCAGTGTCTCCCTTTACCACAGAACCACATAGCGGACTTGTTCCGCCGGTACCCGATTCATCAGAGCAAGGGGTGCCAGGAATTCCTGTGTCCAGCTGTATTTATGTACTTATGTATATCATACATATGGCTCCTAGTTAGTTCTTATATGCTTTTTAATGTGTAAAAGAGTAATTTGATTCTGTTCATTCAAATTTTATATGGCTTTATTGATTTTTACATAAAAATTTTGATTATTTGCTGTGTAGTAGTGATTTAAAAAAGATGGTGAAACGGTGGTGGCGAGTTGTGTTGCAAAATTGAGCCGTAGACCCGGGAAAGTAAAATCGAGGGATGAAGAGATATCTATTCCTACCCCTAAAGGCCCGTATTGCCCGCAACCAGAGGGATGTTATTGATGAGGATGTGTAATACTGATGTTCATATGATTTTTTGTTCACTTTGGGTATTTTGCCTTTTAGTTGCAGAGGTCATGAGAAGAAATGAGTAGAATTATTTATATTGTATTGCGTACATTTTTACGTGCAATATTTCATTTGTTATTTCTTTTGAGGAGGATATGTTATTTTTTTTGAGTGATTTCTATATATATATATATATATATATATATATATATATATATATATATATATATATATATATATATATATATATATATATATATATATATATATATATATATATATATATATATATATATATATATATTGTTGCATTTCTTTTAGTATATGCCATGCATATTCCGGGTCGGAGTGTCCTCCACATATCATTGACGAGTGTGCACCTCCTCCCGGAGTGAGGAGCGGGGGTGGGGGGGGGGGGGGTGGCAAGGAGTAATGTCCTAAACTTTGTATGAAGATATGTGTTTTACGTCAAGGTAAATGAACTCTGTAATCATGAGAATTACACAAAACCTAACTATTCAGCATGTCGTAGGAAGATTTCCTCTTGCTTGCGAGAGGAGTTAGTAGCCTTTATGTTCTCTTAGACAAGGCGCTCACCTGAGAGTGTTGACTGTATACAGTGTATTCACGAAACTTTTGTAATAAAGTGAAAAAAGTCCATATTCCGATGTCTCCTTATCCGTTGACATGGGACAATGATCTAGTTTGTCACCTAAAGAAATTTTTAACCAACCTCGTGCGATAAAAAGGTTTGGACTGCAACTGTTAGTTTCAGAATTTCTGCAGAAAAAAAACTCAAGCAATAATGTTTTTTCAAAGAAAACTAGATGTAAGCAAAACAAAAAAATAAACCTCTCTTTAGGTAACACTTAAATCCAATCCGAAGAAAAGGTGAAATTATTGGTATTGATATTTGACACTCTCCTCAGTTGAAAAGCTCGTGTATCCTACGTCAAATCCAAATGTAATAGTGCTATAAAAGTGGTGAAAAAGTTGTCTAATACAATGTGGAGTGCGACACGATCAACTTTACTGATAATCTATAAATCATTAGAGTTATCGAAAATAGAAATATGGTAGCCCGATATATGGATCAGGATCTGAAGCTACTTTGAAGTCTTTAGATCCAAGGCACACTCGAGGTCTAAGATTATGTCGTGGGTCCTTTAAGTCTTCCCCAAATATCTTAGAGTTATGTGAAAGCGGGGAACCACACTTGTCCCTACATCGAGATTTTGTAACCAGGCGCAGTGGATCAAAGATCTTAACCACCAATTCTTCAACAAATAAGCTATTCAACCTCAGGGGCATGTACATAAATATTCATTAACCAATATTCCCAATAAGAGCAAGTAGGCTATTACAATCTACAAATGTCAGAATGAATATAATTCAACCATCTATCTTTCTTCCTCCTAAGACCTTGAGGAAAACAAAAAATATGCTCTCATCTTTATTATTTGTCAAAAAAAAATATAGTCATACTTCTAGTCACCATAAGCAACCTGCCTTTCAACATATTCAAAGTAAAGGACACTATTATGCTATCTATACTGATGGCTCTACAGTAAATCCTCAAAGGGTACTAGGAGTAAAGCAGTGTCCTTAGACAAAATTAATCGGCTCTCATTACCCAGAAAAGCATCAGTATTTACATTGGAACCATAACCCATTATGTTAGAAACTGAAATTATTAAAACTATTGAATAGAGGGCGAATCATTTTGTGATTTATACTGATTCAAGAAGTGCTATAAAATCCTTTAAGGGTTACACTCTTACGAATGAATTGGTCTTGAAAATTAAAGAGCGCCTTGACAGGTTTTACTACCACGTGATAAAAATAGAAATATATTGTATTCCAGTCCATGTTGGGATTATAGGTAATGAAATAGCAAGTGCTGCAGCTAAATCTTCAATCAATTTACCAAAGCTTTTACACTACCTTGGAAATATTTAAAATATCTCCAGTGTTAGTGATATACATTCATCATAAATAAGCCCGTGTTCCAAACTCGCCAATCAGCTATTATGGTGAAGATAGGTTTATTTCAAGTCTAAGAATAGATTCCTGGATTCAACAAGGATATGTAGAGTGGGCTGGCAATAAGTTTATATCTCTTTTGATAGCATGGTTGGTTAGAGTCCCTGCTGGCAGGGTTTCGGCTAAGAGGCATAGATTCAAATCTTTGCACATCCACAGGCTGTTATCATAAGTGAATATCCAGTGGTTGATATTCACATTGATTAAAATTACGACTGTCAGCGATACATATATATATATATATATATATATATATATATATATATATATATATATATATATATATATATATATATATATATATATACCTAGTGGATAGATATAGATATATACTCACATATCACATATGCATATATAAACAAGCATGCATACGTATACACAATATGAATATATATGCGGGGGCATAAAAACAATTAGAATAGTGCCAACGTTATCCCTGCGTGTCGTAAGAGGCGACTAAAAGGGACGGGACGACAGGGCTGGGAACCCCCTCTCCTGTATAAAAAATCCTGTAAGACGTTATTAAAGAGATGGAGCTGGGGGGAGAGTGACTGCTCCCCGCTCTCTAGTTTTGGGGTGTTTGAATGTGCGTGGATGTAGTACGATAGAGAGTAAAAGATGTGAGATTGGAAGTATGTTTAGAAGTAGAAGGATGGGTGTAAGGATGGATGTATTGGCCTTGTGTGAGACAAAAATTAAAGGAAAGGGTGAAGTGATGTTTGGTGAAATGTCTGGTAGAGTGTCTGGGATTGAAAGGGGAAGAGCGAGAGAGGGTGTGGCTTTATTGCTGAGTGAATGGATGACAGGTAAAGTAGTGGAATGGAAGGAGATATCATCTAGGTTAATGTGGGTAAGGGTTAGGTTGGGTAGGGAATGTTGGGCGTTTGTCAGTGCGTATGGGCCAGGTAGTGAGAAAAGTGAAGAAGAGGGGAATGAGTTCTGGAATGAATTAACTAGGTGTGTAGAAGGACTGGGTAGAAGGAATTATGTAGTTGTCATGGGGAACTTAAATGCTAGAGTGGGTGCTGGAGAGGTAGAAGGTGTCATTGGGAAGTACGGCGTACCAGGTGAAAATAAGAGTGGTGAGAGACTGATAGATATGTGTGTTGAACAAGAGATGGTAATAAGTGCTAGCTTTTTTAAAAAGAAAGATAAAAATAAGTATACATGGGTAAGAGTGGCAAATGGAAGAGTAGTAGAAAGGGCATTAATGGATTATGTGTTGATAGCTAAAAGAATGTTTGGAAGATTGAAAGACGTGCACGTGTTTAGGGGTATGGCTAACGGTATGTCTGATCATTTTTCGGTGGAAGGAAAATTAGTTGTAGCAAAAGAGTGGGGGAATAGAGTAGGTGGATGTAAAAGGGAGCTATTGAGGGTTGAAGAGCTAATAAAACCGGGGGTAAATAGTAAATATCAGGAAAGGTTGAAAATAGCATATGACGAGGTGAGAGTAAGAGAAACTGGTAATTTAGAGGAGGAGTGGAAGTTAGCAAAAGAAAATTTTGTTGGGATTGCAAGGGATGTAAATGGGTAGAAGGTTGTTGGAGGCAGCATGAGGAAGGGCAGTGAATGGTGGAATGAAGGAGTGAAGGTAAAAGTGGAAGAGAAAAAGAGGGCTTTTGAAGAATGGCTGCAGAGTAATAGTATAGAGAAGAATGAAAAATATAGAGAGAAAAAGGTGGAAGTTAAGCGCAAGGTACGTGAGGCAAAGAGGGCAGCTGACCTGAGGTGGGGTCAGGGACTGGGTCAGTCATATGAAGAGAATAAGAAGAAGTTTGGGAAAGAAGTGAAGAGCGTAAGGAAGGCTGGCGCAAGAATTGAAGAGACAGTGAAAGATGGAAATGGAAGGTTGTTAAAAGGAGAGGAGGCAAGGAAAAGGTGGGCGGAATATTTTGAAAGTTTGCTGAATGTTGAGGATAATAGGGAGGCAGATATAATTGCTGTTCTAGGTGTTGAGGTGCCAGTGATGGGAGATGAGAATGAGAGAGAGATTACAATAGAGGAAGTGAGGAGAGCACTAGATGAAACGAGAGTAGGAAAAGCATCTGGTATGGATGGTGTGAAAGTTGAGATGTTGAAGGAAGGGGGTATGACTGTACTTGAATGGTTGGTGAGATTGTTTAATATGTGTTTTGTGTTGTCAATGGTACCAGTAGATTGGGTTTGTGCGTGTATTGTACCACTATATATGGGTAAGGGAGATGTGCATGAGTGTTGTAATTCAAGAGGTATTAGTTTGTTGAGTGTAGTTGGAAAAGTGTATGGTAGAGTAATGATAATAGGATTAAGGATAAAACAGAGAATGCAATTTTGGAAGTACAGGGTGGTTTTAGAAGAGGTAGGGGTTGTATGAATCAGATTTTTACAGTTAGGCAGATATGCGAGAAATATTTAGCAAAAGGTAAGGAGGTGTATGTTGCATTTATAGATCTGGAGAAAGCATATGATAGAGTTGATAGGGAAGCAATGTGGAATGTGATGAGGTTATATGGAGTTGGTGGAAGGTTGTTGCAAGCAGTAAAAAGTTTCTACAAAGGTAGTAAAGCATGTGTTAAAATAGGAAATGAAGTGAGCGATTGGTTTCCGGTGAGAGTGGGGCTGAGACAGGGATGTGTGATGTCGCCGTGGTTGTTTAACTTGTATGTTGATGGAATGGTGAGAGAGGTGAATGCTCAAGTGCTTGGACGAGGATTAAAACTGGTAGACGAAAATGATCATGAATGGGAGGTAAATCAGTTGTTGTTTACGGATGATATTGTACTGGTAGCAGACACAGAAGAGAAGCTTGACTGACTAGTGACAGAATTTGGAAGGGTGTGTGAGAGAAGGAAGTTGAGAGTTAATGTGGGTAAGAGTAAGGTTATGGGATGTACGAGAAGGGAAGGTGGTGCAAGGTTGAATGTCATGTTGAATGGAGAGTTACTTGAGGAGGTGGATCAGTTTAAGTAATTGGGGTCTGTTGTTGCAGCAAATGGTGGAGTGGAAGCAGATGTACGTCAGAGAGTGAATGAAGGATGCAAAGTGTTGGGGGCAGTTAAGGGAGTGGTAAAAAATAGAGGGTTGGGCATGAATGTAAAGAGATTTTTATATGAGAAAGTGATTGTACCAACTGGGGATGTATGGATCGAAGGTGTGGGGAATGAAAGTGATGGAGAGACAGAAATTGAATGTGTTTGAGATGAAGTGTCTAAGAAGTATGGTTGGTGTATCTCGAGTAGATAGGGTTAGGAACGAAGTGGTGAGGGTGAGAACGGGTGTAAGAAATGAGTTAGCGGCTGGAGTGGATATGAATGTGTTGAGGTGGTTTGGCCATGTTGAGAGAATGGAATATGGCTGTGTGCTAAAGAAGGAGATGAATGCAAGAGTTGATGGGAGAAGTACAAGAGGAAGGCCAAGGTTTGGGTGGATGGATGGTGTGAAGAAAGCTCTGGGTGATAGGAGGATAGATGTGAGAGAGGTAAGAAAGCGTGCTAGAAATAGGAATGAATGGCGAGCGATTGTGACGCAGTTCCGGTAGGCCCTGCTGCTTCCTCCGGTCCCTTATATGACCGCGGGGGTAGCAGCAGTAGGGAATTCAGCATTATGAAGCATCATCTGTGGTGGAACTGTGGGAGGTTGGGCTGTGGCACCCTAGCAGTACCAGCTGAACTCGGCTGAGTCCCTGGTTAGGCTGGAGGAACGTAGAGAGTAGTCCCCTTTTTGTTTTGTTTCTTTGTTGATGTCGGCTACCCCCCAAAATTGGGGGAAGTGCCTTGGTATATGGATGGATATATATATATATATATATATATATATATATATATATATATATATATATATATATATATATATATATATATATATATATATACATACATATATATATATATATATATATATATATATATATATATATATATATATATATATTATATACAGTATATATATATATATATATATATATATATATATATATATATATATATATATATATATATATATATATATATATATATATATATATATGTGTTTATAAGTGCGTGTATGTGTGTATGTATATGTATTTAAGCCTTTCCTTCTAACAGGATAAGCATCAGTGAAAATGAATTATGCATATATATATATATATATATATATATATATATATATATATATATATATATATATATATATATATATATATATATATATATATATATATATATATATATATATATATATGTGTGTGTGTGTGTGTGTGTGTGTGTATATATATATATATATATATATATATATATATATATATATATATATATATATATATATATATATATATATATGTGTGTGTATATATATATATATATATATATATATATATATATATATATATATATATATATATATATATATATATATATATATGTGTGTGTGTGTGTGTGTGTGTGTGTGTTTGTTAGTATATATATATATATATATATATATATATATATATATATATATATATATATATATATATATATATATGTATGTATGTATGTATGTATGTATGTATGTAGATATGCGTGTATATGTATTATGTGTATATATCTTTTATATTGTGTGTACGTATGTCCTCTTATTCATATGCGTGTACGTGCACACGTATATGTGTACGTGGTATATAAATAGAACTAAGTTAAAAAGGAACTAGACATTTCACCGGACAGAAAATGATTAGTTCTTTGCAAGGTCACATTATAATAAGCCTCTAAAACCCCAAGAGCTTAAGGGAACAACTAATTGCAAAACCTGGTAACAGAAATTATTAAAACGTCATCGGAATTTGAGTTCGCTAACAATAAAATACTCCTGAAAAAAGTTTTTATTATTGTGTGATTATATGTTGGTAGATTAAGCAATGAATTATTTATCTTTTAAAAAAGAAAAGAATTGAAGTAATGGTTGGATAAACTACAAAGTTTTCATTAGTTTATTAATAATGGAAATCGTCATATTGATATTTTTAGACATATGCCTGACTCAGTAATCTGTTTATGGAATTTTATTTTTATCTTCCCAGTTGATGAAACTTTCAGAAATTACAAGACTTAATGCAACACAAGGCTTATCTCTCTCGAGATCATATACTTTAATCAGCTATCCAAATGTTAGATTTTGTTTTTATCTTCCCAGATGATTAAAATTTCCGTCGGAAATACCAAAATTCATTTCAAGATAGGGGTTTCATATAAGGCGTTAATAATCTTTTTTTTTTTTTTTTTTTTTAACTTCATTTCTGATTCCACTGAACCACTAGCAGTTCATTTGGACAATGACCCCTTCCTTCCCATATTGATGAATATCTGTCAGGAGCCAAACTTTAAAATTCCCCAAGCTTTTTTTTTTTTTTTTTTTTTTTTTTTTTTTTTTTTTTTTTTTTTTTTTTTTTTTTTTTTTTTTTTTTTTGTGAGGCAGGAATATTTTTCCCTTCATTCAGCTCCATGTACCCCTTGGCCTTCAATGTGGTCTTGTATAGATAAGAAGGATCAATGTTACCATCCCATTTGTCTTTGCATAAAGATGTAAACAAAACATGAAAGAACCTCAGATCGAGGATATACTTTTCATTTAACTAATTTTTAGAAAGCCAGCGAAATACCAATGAAGCATTTGATAGGGCATAGGCAATCCGATAAGATTTTTTTTTTTATTGGTTTTCTGTGAGAACGAAGTTGTTTTGTTAACTTTATACAACTCATTTAAAAATCTGGGTGTGGATGTTGATGGCAAATTTACTTTTTTAAATGAATTATTGCCTGCTTTGTCTTCAATTGCACAAATCATTGGCTTCTTGAGGAAGTCTTAAAAGAATTTCGGTTATCAGTCTCTCCTTAGGAATTGTTTTTAAATCTTTCATTCTAGCTTGTTTCGAGTATTGTTCGTCTTCTCTCTCTCTCTCTCTCTCTCTCTCTCTCTCTCTCTCTCTCTCTCTCTCTCTCTCTCTCTCTCTCTATTGCAACAGCCAAAGCCAAAAGGAGAATATATTGCTGATTATTAAACTAGTTGTCCGGTTTGCTTTTGAAAATCACCGAAGTCGTCAATCATCGAAGCAAACTAAGCACCTCTGCTTAGCACCATTTATTGAAATAGACATTTATTTCATCAGTTTGTAAAATAGATAGGCGAATTTGATGACCAAGAGGACTATTGTCATTTTCACAATGGATGGACAAAGTTAACGAGCAAATCGACGATGAAAAATCCCTTTAAAGTTTGGGTAATGACCGACCATAACTATTCCCGTCTTGCTTATGGTGTTTAATTCGAACATTAACAGAGTAAAGATGCAAAGAAGACATAATCCAAAAGAAGCTGTGCAAGTCATATTTCATAACTGCATACTCTGAATCCTGAATTACCTTTCTGAAAGGCTTCTTTTTTCCTCCTTACAAAGATAATCAATCTGATAATAAATGAAATGAAGATTTGGTAACTCTGTTTAAGTCTCATCAACTCAAGTGCGTAAATTACTTTTATACAGTGAAGTATAAAGAGCTCTGTATAATCGCTGTGTATCCACATACTCTAATTACTCGTATACCTTCAACGCTTGAAGTGCTCTTACGAAATCAAGTGTTTCTAAATCATATTGCATGATTTAGACTCATGCTCTCCTCTGATGTGAAACTTAATGACATAAAGGTGTTTATTTCCTGATGAAACGAATTTATTTTCGTGTTACTATAACAGTGCCATTTAAATATTCATATTGTCCTTTCGGTAGCAACATATCAATAACTTTTAATTTTTAGAGAAACTGGAATTCATAAATGAAATGGACGAGTGCTGGTTATTTTGGCATTTTAATCTGTATGACTAATTAGGCTGTGGTATAGTAACTTAAAATCTGAATACTATTAATTCATTGTTTACCTTTGGGAGAGAAGATTGTTGGGTTCTACTCATACGTTGCTTTAATTTTCCATTTTTTTTCTTTTCTGATTATGTTTCAGTAATCATAATCTTCCAAATATTATGCGCAAGTTCCTGGCTGTTATTTTATAAAACCATTAAACCCCCCCCCCCCCCTCCCAACCTCCTCCTCTCCAGTTCCAGCTTGAGTGAAATCCCAAATAGACGTCCATCGCAGGGGAGTTCAGTCGATTTATAGATTTAATATAATTTAATCTATTTCGGTTTTTGATTATTACTATGTAAGGATCCATGATGAAACAAAGCCCATTTGAGGGACATGCCAAATTATAAGTCATTATAATGCTTAGTAGCGACCCCACGCACATCCTTGTACTGCTTGCCAAAGAAAAAAAAAGATAAAACATAAGAGTAATGAGATAGTTTACTTGGCAGCGAAGCCAACCACAGCGGAACAAAGACCATTTCAAGGATGTGCTTTGAATCTTAGATAATTGTATTCTTATTTCACGCCACTTACATGAACTATCTGTTTTTCCAACTGGTTGTCTTGTGTTCGTTATCCATTTATGATCATTACTTTTGTTGTATATCACACATTTTAGTGATTCCCACCCTAACCTTTGTTCTGGGGAACTTATGAGCGGGTGGTCGGTCTCAATATTTATGCTCAGAAATTAATAAAACCAGATAATAATTAGGAACAATAAGAATTAAAGTACCATATATTTACCAACTTTTGTATTATTTTCAAATGGAAACTGCGCTTAATAAGTTTTCACGATTCATGGAAGGGGAGTGTGGATGGAAAGTAATTTATTTAATCTAATTAGTGAAACTACAGTTTGGTATCGCTTAATGTGCAATGAATGATAAATTAGTGGATATAATATACTGATATTCTTTTAAAGATCCCTTTTATTTAATCCTTTATTCATAGATACTTTATTACCGCTTTAAGTATGGTCACAGTTTTCTGTTAAATCTCTTATTAAAGTTGTAGTCTCGTAGACCTAATAAAAAAACTCTTTTAAAGTTAGAACATTTCAGATAATTGATTATTAATATAGACTATTAAAACAATATATAATTAACAGCCAAATCCGGAAACGCAATATAAATGATTCTGTGTTCTTGGTAATATTTTAAATATAAATTATTTTCTCTTTTAAAACACAGACAAAGGAGTTATAATCAATGCAAATTTCTTTAACGGTTTTGCGCGATTCAAAAGAGAACTTGATTGCATCTCGACGAGGACTCACACCTCGACTTTCCCCTTAGAAAAATAAATTTCCTGGAACTAAATACATAAACTAAAATTTGAAATATAAAATAAAAATTCCAGTTCTGTCTTTTATTCAATTCAAAAACTGCAGCGAATATAATTTTGTAACAATAAGTAGAATCAACTACATGAATGCCTACTGCCTTTCGAATGTGAATAAGTTGTGCTGAAATATTAATTTGCTTTTTCAGTGTAAAGACTCTCCCGAGTCTTAAATTGCCTGTTGTTAAAGTCTAATTGAGGGAAAGAAAGATGTACAATTTATTTGTTAGGATTCGCAGTAAGGTCAAAACTCTCAGTAATCTTCATCAGATTTCCTCTATAGCAGTTGCTTTTTTTCTGAGTTATAGATAAGCAGAAAAATGTTTTAAATTCTTCATTTACTCTTCAACGAATCAGTCAGTCTGTCAGAGTTACAAACTTTGAATCTTATTCATTCGTATCTAACTTTTGTATCAAAGCACTCTCCATTTGAAAACTAAAACTCTTAAGAAGGTGTGATAGTTCTGCACTAATAAAATACTGTTCCAGTTAACTCGTTTGATTGAAGTAGTTTTTCGTTCTTCTGGAATGAACTGACGAGTGATGAGTAAATATTTGAAGACGCATTTATATTCAGATTGCCCATTTGATGTATTTCGCTAGTAAGGACAGACACGGGAATCGGCTGGCTGAATACGATTTAGTCTTGGGTCGTTGCTAAATGCAAGATTTACTTCTATACTTTCTTTAGACTTTGGCTAAATGTATGGTCAATGTATATACTACTTTTATGAGCCTTTGCGGTGTTCCGTAAGACAATAATAGCGCTTACTTTTTAGCTTTATCTTTTTCCCTCGTTCCAGCTTTCTTTAAATTTGTTGTTAAATTTCTAACGTTCTACTGAGTAGTGCAGGTGTAGGTTTTCACATCATTGCGCCCTCGCGCTGGCCCAACACCTGGTTTTATTGCCAGAGTATAGATGTAAAAAGAGTTGCGAATACAGTGTATTATTGAAAGCGTACAGGCGGAATATCAAATTAAAATGGATGCACAAGTATATTTCGCCTAATAAAAAACCTCCTCAGGCGTTTCCGACATACCGGACTTTTATAAAGTCCCATATCTAAACACTTGTACAACTGGACGGAGGTTGGAGTTCAATTTAGAATGCTCTTTTCTTTAAATATATGTAGTTTTTTTTTTTTCAATAAAATTCATAGATGATGGAAATAACCCCATTATGTTATTTTCTTTGGTACAATGACGATCTTTTGCCATCACGTGATCATTATGTGAGCAGCCCGTGACTACATATTACCTGAAATTAATATTCGTCCATGTACGTTCTCATTACCTTTATGAGATTTTGCATGTTATCCTTACAAATCACTGCTATTCAACGAGTAAGAAATTGTCAACTACCAATTTCTTTTCCAGAGTTTCGGGACCAATCTTGGAAACTACTTTTGCAGTGTAGCAAATATGAAGCTGGCGAGAATTGCAGGTACTTTACTTTAAGGGCCGCGTTCCTGGTTCTATCCCGTAGGGGAACCCTGCTCTCTACAGTACCTTGATGTTCGGCTTGTTGTAGGTATTTTCCATATCACACTGCAAAGCTGATGTTTTTTGTCAAATCCACATTATCGAAGCACTATGAAAACAAACAAGTCTTCGGTTACTTCTTTAACAAAATATTTCTCATTTCTTTAGTTTATTTTATTTCCTGGTCATGAATATAATGGACAAAAGTATAGTTCTTGAAACAATTTATTTAATTTGTGTACACAAACACAAGAAACCCGCATTCAAAAAGAGACAATATCAACAATAAATTAAACAAACTAAGGCAACTCGTCTCTCATCCTTCTTCATCTCGGAGGAATTGAGAGAGGATCGTCAAAGGAATATCTTTCCTAACATACCTTGAGCCCATAAGGGTCCTACGTTAGAGGTACGGGGGTGAGGTGAGGGGAGGGGTCTTTCATCCTTCTTCTTCTTCTTCTTCTTCTTCTTCTTCTTCTTCTCTTAAAGGTTGTAAATTCTGCCATGGAAAAGTATCATCTTCAGAGAGTTAATCTCCTTCATATTTGTAAGAAATAATGCTTGACCAGGACGTGGGAGAGCTTGGATAGGACTTCAAGCTTCTTTAAGTATTTAAGCTCCTTCGATGTTAGCAAGAGCTCACAAAAATGGCAGAGAAGCATCAGTGCATCGACGTCTTCTCGGGATCATAGAAAACCCAGTTTATAAGGTTTCGTAGAGATTTGTTAATAGCTAAAAGATGCACTTTTACGAAATCCTGTAAAATTCTGTCGCCAGATTAGGTGATAAGTTTTTGTTTTCGAAGTTAAATCCTCGTGAAAGGTTTTGGAGAGTGCGACTCTTCCCCATGAAAACAATGTTATTTTTGTATTACTTTAAAGTAGATATTTGTTTTTCTTTTTTTTATTTTGTTTCTCACAAAATATTTTTAGTTTAATACCATTCGAATGATAATCTTATGCACAAAGGGTTTTACATGTAGACTACTCTTAGAATTTTTATATACTTATATGTATTATTTTATCAATGTATATACTGTACATTTTACTTTTAATGGTCACTTGGGCGTAAATTTTTCGTTCTCAATTTTGGGTATTGTACATAATGTACTCTATAAAATGTCCAATCATTTATTGTTTGAGCGCCAGAAATTGGTCAAGGAATCATATTTTCCCCGAAAATTTCATAGTTTGAGATTAGGGTTCAGTTGAATTTGTAGAGATTGATTGGATGGACTTTAGTGTGTCTCAGCATAGCCTCTTAGTGGTAAGTTTACCTCACTTTTTCGGATTATAAGGACATAATCATCATATTTCAGAGTTATCTAATTACTAGTGGTGAGCCACTTCCCTCAAATTCATAAAATTTTGTCCCCCACCCACGTACACACACATATAGGTTACATGTACTGTAGCAAATGCGGCTGCATTTGCAAAACTGTCTAACTTAATACAGTATAATCTCATATGTCTACCTTTTTCAGCAAATTTTACACTTTTGGTCTATCTAATTGTCATCTCTTGACACTTATGTATCTTTCAGCATAATCATAAGATAAAAATTGTAAATATATAAATGACCAGACAAAAAAATAAGCAGAATAGACCTTTAAAGACGGGAAACTAACATTTATTCAAGAATACCCCTTATTAGATAAAGAAAACGAATAATTTATTCGTCAGAAAATCGCAGAATATGGTGCAATGATATAGGACGCTAAAGTAAATTGTTTCCTTGGTATTTTTAAAGAAAAATCAAATAAAAATGTGCTCGGATCGGAAAAGAGTTACACACAGAACGGGACATGCTTGCATAAATACATTGCAAAATTCTACATACAAAGATATATACAAATATCCCGTAGCGAGTACGGGTTGAAAATATTTTTTACATAACAAGGATTCGGAGATGCGAAATCTGAATAAGTAATGCCTTTCGATACGTTTCAGTTGTCAATTGTCTCTCATTCGTGTCTTCACAATATTGAAAAAATAGCAATACAATTAATGATTTTCAGTGAAAAAATACCATTTGGAACATTAAATACTGACGTTTCTCTTAACCATTTTATTTCAATGATACCAAACACCAGAGGTCATCAATTACACTCCATCAATGAATCTTATTTTCGTTTACAAGATATTTGTTACTATTGGGACCATCATTTCCTCTCCAGTTAATTAAGGTAATTTTACTATTTTTGAGATAAAGGGTTAAAGATGATAGAAGTAAATACTTTTATTATTATTATTATTATTATTATTATTATTATTATTATTATTATTATTATTATTATTATTATTATTATTTGTTTTTGTTTTTGTTGTTGTTGCTATTGTTATTATCTTAACTTGTTCCGTGAAAGGGCAAAATTATAAATTTGTTTGTTCTATTCCAAATGGGAAAGAAAATATTCAACATCAGGACCTTAATTCTATCAAAGCTTCTACTAAATAGCTTCTCATTTCCCCAAAACTTCATTAAACTAAAAGAGGAAACTTACCTTCCAATTCTTCCTTCCCTCTCTTCCTATCTAACCTTTCTCAACCACTTCCCCCTCTTCTATTCCTTCCTTCCTCTCCTTATCGTCTCTCTTACCTCTTATTCAATCTCATCCACTTCCAATTCTATTGCTCCCTTCCTCTCCTTTTCGCAAATGTAAACTTAAAGGTTAATACTTTCATCCCAACCAATCATCTCAAAGTCCACGAGGCGCTGATAAAATGCGCTTTGAATTTCATGAACAATATCAATAAAGTTATATTTGGCTCTTCATTCCATTTCCTTCTGACAAAGACTGGAATATTGGAAAACATAATTCTTGGAAAAACTTGGAAACAAGAATTTTTTCGTTAAAGACGATCTTGAAAAGATCAACTATCACTTCAGATTAGAACTTGTAACATTAAGGAGGTCAACGTGGAGAGAGAGAGAGAGAGAGAGAGAGAGAGAGAGAGAGAGAGAGAGAGAGAGAGAGAGAGAGAGAGAGAGAGAGAGAGATGTGCTAGGCGATTTGCCAGTCGCAGAGTAGACAACGCCTAATACCTTCTTAAAATTAATTATCGATTTAACAAATAGAAACATTACCTTTCAATAATTGACCTCATCTCTTGAAATTCTTTTAGTCTTTTTGTATTTAGAATTCCTACTTCAGTATTCTGTGATCATTTGTTCTTTTTTTCTTTTGAGAACGAAATATGACAATTTCAACACTAATATAATTATCATTTGTTATCATCTTAAGAATTAATCATCATCAGCACACTCTCTCTCTCTCTCTCTCTCTCTCTCTCTCTCTCTCTCTCTCTCTCTCTCTCTCTCCTCTCTCTCTCTCTAGTAAATCTTTTTTAACCCACCCCCATTTTTCTCCAGTTATTACACGAAGCTGTTGATTCTCTTAACTTGATCAGTGGATATCTTCTTACACTTATTATGATTTTCTGAATGGTGTTAGGCCCCGTATTCTTCTAGGCGTCTCAGTCGTCTCCTTTCTTACAAATAGCTGGCTAACATTGTCTAACCATTACTTATTCTCTCTGCACATCCACTCTGTTATACTTACACCACTTAACAAACGTATTGTACTTGTAACTCCATTTTCTCGCTACATCCATATACTATTCAATATTATTAAATCTGTTCCTGTATCCTGTAGATCTATTGCTTTCCTATCTGTCTCAGTCAATAGTTATTTAAATCCTTCAGTTGACTTATACAGAAACGTTCCATTTCTGTTTATTTCTTTATTGTATGAAGGCATTTATTTTTCAACATTTAAATTCTTTTTTCGATCGTATGTTTAAAATACTCACTTGATTCTCATTCAATTTCAAACTCTATACTTTGTGTTTATGTATTTGTGTGTGCATGTATGTATATCAGCTCAGCGTTCTGTTATAGCACTGTTATGGAAAGAAAATTGTAGAAAAGCAGAATCAGAAAAAGGTTTCGTTGACTGACTTTTTTTTTCCTTGAAATGTTGCCCATCCAAAAGTGAAATCTGCTTTATTTTGTGAAGGATTAACCTTTGGAATTAATAGAGCTTTTTCATTGCTTTTAACCTAACCTCTGCAAAAGGAGAGAGAGAGAGAGAGAGAGAGAGAGAGAGAGAGAGAGAGAGAGAGAGAGAGAGAGAGAGAGAGAGAACCTTTTGTACGAATTTAAGAACTTTTTATATAATTTATTCAGAATTTTAAGATTTACGGAGAGGTCTAGGCTGCGTTGTTGAGGGTATTATCAAAAGTTAATGGTAGATATATTTTTGTATTCTTAATTTTTCTATATCAACATATTCTTCCATCCTATTAATAATCTCTCTCTCTCTCTCTCTCTCTCTCTCTCTCTCTCTCTCTCTCTCTCTCTCTCTCTCTCGGACCTAAACAAAAAATAAGACAATAAGGTAAGGCTCTCTCTCTCTCTCTCTCTCTCTCTCTCTCTCTCTCTCTCTCTCTCTCTCTCTCCTGATATTCTGGTATATTAACCACTTCGACAACATAATGAAATTATTATTCTTATTTTTATTATTTTTATTATTATTATCATTATTATTATTATTATTATTATTATTATTATTATTATCATTAATATTATTATTATTATCATTGTTTTAGTTGGTGTTGTTATGCTTGTTGTTGTTTTCATAACTATCGTCATTAACACCATGGATATGAATAAACAATCATTTAGTATTAGTAACTTTAAAACTTAGAATCATAAAAAAATAAGTAAAACAGAAGTTAAACATAAGAGGATTATATCCAATGCTAAAGACAGCAAGACTTCCGACTACTGCCTCAGACAAAGGACCGAAAAGAACAGAGCCAATAATAACTGAAGGACTCGGGCAGCATTTAGCATCTTGAAGGGAGGGCAATGAATACTGAGTAGCGAAGGAATCATTAGTGAATAGTCTATGAGATCCTAAGGGTAGGGAGGTGGTATGAGATGTGTGTACGTTATAAGATTGATGGGCAACAGATAAATAGTTTAAAGGTCTAAAGGCTGTTCATGAATGGCAGAGGCAAGGGACAGTGACATTGCCCTATCAAGGAGGGCAATTCCCTAGACAAGATACTGACCATTTAAACATATAATCAGCCCCCAAGCCCCCTCTCCACACAAGCTGGGTCCAAGTTAGGCCAGGTATTGGCTGGTGATGTCTCAACAGATAGACCTAAAGGCTCGCCCAAAACCTCTTCCTTATCTCGCAATGATGATGAAGTTGCAGCGACCAAAGGAACTAACGAGCTTGAGCAGGACTCGATGCCCAGTCTGGCGATCACCAGTTAGGGACGTTACCACATAGGCCACCACAACCCTTATGAATTTCATTAATTGTAAGTTCGTGATTTGATATTATAATTATGATTTTTTACAGTTTTACTCATTTTATCTATGCCTATTCTTATCCTTATCATTATTTGAACTTCATAAGTCGTAATATCGACATTTGTTTTCTAGAGTTAACATCATTCTTATTATTGTTATAATTTTATAATCTTACTTATTCGCTCTACTGAGATAGTAGAATTTGACTTCATTAATGTTACTGTTACTGTTATTATCATTATAATTTTAATGCAATTATTATCATTTCTATTATCAATAACTCACAGTATATATATATATATATATATATATATATATATATAAATATATATATATATATATATATATATATATATATATATATATATATATATGTATTGCTTTTTACTTCTTATTGTTATATTTTATTTCTTTGTGTACTTTTTTCACTACACTAACGAAAATTATTGCTATCATTACTTTCATTGTTACAATGATATTATTACTAATATTATTTGTTGGGTTCACATGCTTTCTGGAACAAGTAATAATCACCTGAGCTGCTCTGGCAAGCTTCCACTAAATGAAATATTTCTAAGAAAATAAAAAGTAGGAAAAATTCTACTAGAAGTAACAATTCCAAAATATTTATCAGTTCCTTAGAACAGAAAAATTAAGTGAATTTATAATATATATATATATATATATATATATATATATGTGTGTGTGTGTGTGTGTGTGTGTGTATACATAGATACATTAATCGATATAGATATTCTTGCTAAGGCAACACTTAATGCGGATCAGAAAATTAATATAAATTTTTTCAACCTATTTTTGGTTTAAAGATCTTTATACCTCCAAGTTAACCCTAAATGTATCCCTAACTAGTTGAATTTCCAGGAACTTCTTAACGGAACTAAACTCTCTCTCTCTCTCTCTCTCTCTCTCTCTCTCTCTCTCTCTCTCTCTCTCTCGTTCGCAAAAGCAGCTCTCCTTCCAATTTCGATCCACACTGGATAACCCATTGAAATTCTACTAAATATCGAACTTGCCAAAATCGTTCCGTTTGTGTATGAAAAAGCATCAGCCTCTATTACTCGACACAAAAGCTTTGGTTAAATTCCCAAATAGATAATTGCCATTTTCGCTGTCCTTGGAGCCAAGACTTTAACAAAAATAACAAAAACTTCCGTAAACCAAAAAAGTAAAAATAAAGATTTACGATTTGAGTTTTCTTTCAGTTATTGCCAAATAAATATTGACTTTCCTTATGATTTCATCACTTTCAGGAATGGCAGAAATTTTTCGTTTCAAACGTTTGCATTCTCAATGAAATCTAGCGATTCTAAAAAAAAAGAAAAAAAAAAGAAAAAAAAATACAGGAGTTGGGGTTGTTCAAGGGAACAAAACTAAAACCTTAATCTGAATAATTCAAAGGATAATTCCATCTTATATATTTTGGGGAAGTCGATCCTCAAACTATTGACGATTTCAATTGGAGAGAATATTAGGATCTTATTTAACATTTCTAGGTACCAGGTTTCCCCTTCGGGATTTAGGAACATCAGTGCACCACAAGATATGAGGTCTACTGTAGGCACAAAGAGATGGTCTTCACAACGTCATTTTGCCACACATCTGCTCTCGTTTTTAGTTTTATACAATACTTCTGTTCCCTGCTTTCTTTCATTCATCTTGCTGTTCTACCTCTTATCTTTTACCGTATAATGCAACAGGTTTATCTCGTTACATGTGAACGCTGAATAGCTTCATAGGCCAAAGTGTTGGGTCTTATGACATTAATACAAATATGAATTTTTTATTCGTCCAAATTATGTATTTTGCTTCATCTTTTCTTGGACATCTACGTTTTTGTTTAAAGAATTTCCTTATTGAAATCTCAAAAGCAGCAAGATTAAACGATTTGCATAAAGTTCCAAGTTACTTTAGTAACCTAAAAGTCCTTTCATTAGGTATGCATTAGGCTTAATCATCTATATACATAAATAGTGTACGCGACCCCTTAAAATTGACGGGATAAATTTTAGATATATACACATACAAGCGCCCATCTCACCAGACTATGACTACTCCCTCTTCCCCTACCCGACGGATGGAGAGAGCTGAGTGTGACCGAATTATATATATATATATATATATATATACATATATATATATATATATATATATATATACAGCCAGACACTTGCTCTTTATTATATACGGAAGGTGGATACTCCTCTTTTATAAACAGCCAAATGGAAATGTCAATGCTAATGTGAAACTTACCTAAAAATTCCAGAGTCAATATAACTTCTCTCTTCATTTCCACCCGCTGTATACTGTACCTCTTGATCTTTAATCTGGATATGGAGGCACCAGTGGTGGGGCTTAATAACCAATGGCGTAACCTGCCTCCCCCCCCCCCCACCCCCTCTGAAAAAAGAGCAATATCTCGGATATCTGATAGAGTGAGAACTTATTTAGATATTATTTTCCAATGTTCATTTTATTTGGTAATTAATATTCAACCACTAGGGTACCCGAGCCGTCAAAAATAACGTCTAAATCTTTAGATTCATATGCACACACGCACACCGATTCAACCTTTCCCACCCCCTCCCGCTTTCCTAGCTATAATCAGCTGATTCAGCATTTTGTGGGAGAGTGTAGTTTCACTAAGGAAGGCCTACTCCCTTGCCTCCCTGAGCGTTACAGAAAATTATAATATATATAAATATATATATATATATATATATGCGTGTGTGTGTGTGTGTGTGTGTGTGTGCTGGTGTGCGTGTATATGTATGTATGTATGTAAGTATCTAGCCATACACTTGCTCTTTATCATATAGGGCAGATTGCATTTCTACTGATTCAAAACGCCCGCTTTTCTCTGAAACTCTTGCCAACGATACCTGAATCTGCGCAAGTGAATTTTGCACAGTTGGAACAGAGGTTTACTGTATAGCTTTGATCACTCACGTGTTTATCGTTGTTACTTCGTGACAGGTAGAAACTGTATCGAAAACGGGTATAATTAAACTTTATACATATTTTATATTATGTTAATTAGATACATTGACATCAAAATTTACAATAAGTTGTTTCTACGAAGACAAATTCATCGTAAAGTGTCACTTTTTTTTTTAGCGACCTACTCTTTGGGACGCCTGGCAAAATGATAATTACTAGATTCATTTTCGGGCAGGTGATTTTATCACTAATAATAAGATAGTTATAGCATCATATTAAGACGTTGTAATACATTTTTACGCTTTGTGGACATTGGTTTGAGATGAAATTACGTCTTCATTATTCATTCCCGCATAGTCTTCACAATTTAAGTTATGTGTTTCTTTGTTGCGTGTTCTTTATTCGGGATTCATTTGTTTGAGGCGCTTGGTTTGGTTTTGACTTATTGTATTTTGACGTTTCTGTCTGTAAGTGCAATGGCCGTTGGCGTGGATGAGAGATAATTTCTTGATTTAAAATCAGCACAGTGAGTTAGCACACTCATCTTAATTCTAATGTTATTAGAGGAAGACGTTATTCCTGTATGTCAATTAGGCGGCTTACAGTAAGATGCATTGTATAGTCCATACCTTAGGCAAGGCTATTTTGAATGGAATGCGTTGGATTAAGCCACAGTATCTCGAAAGTAAACCTACTTTGGTTCTTATTCTTTATTGTTGTATTTTGATATTTTTTACAGTAAGGAGGTATAAAACAAGATTATTTAAGGTAAACCATTAGTAAATTTATCGAAACACACTGGACAATTTGCGTAATAGAAAAAAATAAACTTTAATTTCCGTAGATAATGTTTTAATGAGTTCGACCATTATTTCCTCTACAAATAAGCCTTTCTACCGTTATGGACCCACTCCCCTCCTGAAGGACACAGGTGGGATTCAACACTTTGAGATTTGTAATAGAGTACGGAACCTAACAAACCCACCTAACCTAACCTAGTAGTTCCCAGGTCACAACCCTTGGCCTGGGGGCAAGTCCTGGTTCCCACTTGGTGTCCCCTATTACCGTAGGATATGATCTCCATATTTTGTTTAATTTTTCGTAGTTTTATTATGCGTCCCACAAAATAATGTATAAAGAAGAAAGGGTTAGATTTACCATTATTTATCGATTCACCACACAAAACCCTTTGTTCCCATTGTGTCCCCCCCCCCCCCATCACCGTAGGATATATTAGGGTATATCTTATTAACTATTTAATTGCCAGGGAAATAAAGGTATTTAAAAAAAAAATTATTCTATCTATATATACGCAATTTTTTCCTTTATTAGTAAAGCTTGCCCCTTGTTTTACTATAATAATACCAAACCATTTGTTTTTACGATAAGTGTTATAGATGTAATCTAACCTCTGTTAAAGGCAGGCAACAAACTGCCATTTAATTATGTAGTTTACGTGCATAAGCAAACGCTATATCATTTTCAAAGATTAATGTATTAATTTTCATACTTTATCTATAGTTACATAAAACTCAGTGTGAGAGAAGTATTGTTGTTGTTTACATATTTTGTACATATCATTGAGCCAACTTTTATTGCGGTATGTTAGTGAAGTAACGTTGAGTTTGGTGTTTTGCTGTTGGCCAAGTATTCGGTTTACATAAGGATGTTTAAATTTTATAATTTTTGCTTGTTATCATTATAGCCGCACTGCTACAGTAGTAGACGTTGATATTGTACGATTTTCTGTCCATTTTATTATTTTTGTACGTTGACTTAAGTTTTCTTGTCTTATTAGGTTCAAGTTTTCTCCAAGTTTGGTAAACCTTAACCTGTCAAGGTATATTTGATGACTATTGCAGTGCCAAGATATTTGTTTTTACATAACAATTTTCATTGACACATGTTAGAGAGGATATAATTATTTTCTATTGACATGTAACTTGCTCATTTTTCCTGTTAAGCCTATGTTTTATTTAGATTTGGAAATTTCATAAAAATTGTCTTTTCATATGACTAAATCTTGGAATCATCATTACCAACGTTTGCGAATGAACATTGTATATTATGGAATCTTGTTATTGATGATTCACTTTTACCCTTAACCATCCTTGTTTGGTAACAATGTATTTTACACATTAAACCTACCCGCTGGTTATATAACAATGGCTTTAGTCCCTGACGTCTGGCAGACATTAAAAAACTCGCAGCAATCGCAGATAGAGTTGCCAGGTGTACACTAGCACCACCGGAGCTAGGCAGAACCATTCCATCCAGCACCAGATTTTCTCCTGCCGCCATTTTGGCAACATCGTAGGAATTCACTCGTGATTAACCTGGATTTTAGCAGTTTATTGATGATGTACTACTATCTACGGTACTTGGCATTTGCTTATTTTGTTTTGTTTGGTATTTTTTCTTTAGCTAATCTTTTTGCAAAGATTAAAGAAAATTAGCGTTCAGTTAATTGTTATGCAACGTAGTATTCATGACAATCGATATAGTCTCACGATTCTTTGTATAGTTGTTTACTTGTTCGTTTTTGGGAATACTAAATTTTTTCGTATAATATTTATAAATGTTCCATTTGTTCAATGTGACTACTGTATTCATCTTTTATGGGAACCCCATAAGTAATAGGGGTTGTTTACATACATATATATATTCTTTATTCCTATATCTATTCATTTAATATTTTAATTTGTTCCGTAACCAAAATACAAACCACGCTATTTACATTGGGTTTACCTTTTAGCGTAGCTGAAATGGCGAGCCATTAGAATTTAACGAGGGTGTATTACCCCCGCGCTAGTTAGCGGGGGGGGGGGGGGGATAGGGGAGTGGTAGCTAGCTACCCCTACCCCCCCTCACACACCGGTGAAGCTCACTTTCACTTTTGGCTCGGACATGGACAGACGTCTCTGTCTTTGTTCTCGCTTGGCAGCCATTGTTTGTTTTGTCTTTACTTAATCACTTACTTTTCTTTTACTCAATATATATGTAAACATTTTCTCATGTTTATATATATATTTTTAGTATAGAAATCAGTAAGTTTCCTTTTCAGAGTTTGTGCTTTGTGTGTAGTGTACGATATCTCCGTGGAGCCCCCGGCAGTTAGGCCACCATGGTGTAGTTTCTTGGGTCGCGATCGAGTTTGACTTCGGTCTTTCTCTCTCTCTCTCTTGAGGTCGTTCACCCTTTTACTACGTTACTTACACGCCTTTGTAGCTTCCTTCCCGTGTGGGGGGGTTGCTACGCTGTACGTTTTGTCTCAATTAGTTTATGAATCTTATTGTTTTTGTTGTTTCTTCAGCTTTTTAGAACGATTCCTTCCGGGGTTTTCGTTCTTTCTTTAGTGTTCATTCATTTTTTAATTACTTAATTACATAATTACATAGTTACATAATTATAATTGTTATAATTCTGTTTTGGTTACAGCTCTCCTTCCGTGAGTGTAAGTGGTTGTGAGGGCACGTGCCTGTTGTGTAATTCTTGTGTTCCTTTCCCTCGGGATTCCTCTTCGGAGCCTTCCCGGGGGAATGAATGTTAACTAATGATTTTTTTTTATTTTTTTACAGTTACCAATCTAGTTCAATGTGACAACGGAGTGATCTATCTTGTTGAGGCCTGGAGTTTCGGCTGTTGCTGCTTCCCCTATGGTTTTCGTCAGGGGCGTGTCTCCTTCTTCTGGAAGTACTCCCGTGACGATTGACAGCTCTCCAGTTCATTTTAGAACACTCAGGAGGCTCGCCTCCTTGGGTGGGTAACTTTCCTTCCGAGGGAAGTTATTCCTGTCCAGGCTTGAGTTTTTTCCCCCTTTGGGGGGTTCTTCTCTTGCCTTTTTTTCGTGCGACTATGCTCTTGGTGCTGAGCGGTCGTACCTGCAGTTACGCTCAAGGGGTTGGGCAACTGCAGGAGCCCCTCTTCGGAGGATTGCTCCTTTTAGGTCACTGGCTGACCCGTCTCTTCTACGAAGGGTTTCTCTTTCGTTCGCGAGAGAGTACACTCATAGAGACTCCTCTTCGGAGGACTATTCTGCTGTTGTTGCTGTTGGCCTCCTTCGCCGTAAGGCTCACCGCCCGCTACGTCGTAAGAGCCTCCCTTCTCCCTATAAGGGTACTAGAGGTGCCTTTTGAATCTCCGTATGCAGCCTACAACTCCTTCTTCTTGATCTTCGCCCCTGGTGCAGATGGACAGCAGTCTGACCTCGTCTTCCGACGGGCTACGGTCTTCCCGACGGACAACGGTCTTCCGACGGACAACGGTCTTCCGACTGACATCGGTCTCCCGACGGACAGACAACGGTCTTCCGACGGACATCAGTCTTCCGACGGACAACGATCCCTTCGAAACGGTTGCCTCCCACGGGGGTTCTTCCCTTGCGTGTCAGGGTTCCCCTGCGCGCCCTTCTGCTGTGTTCTCTCCTGCTCAGTGTTAGCGCACAGGCTCTCTCCTGCTCAGTGTTAGCGCACAGGCACTCTCCTGCTCATCAGCGCTTATCTGATCGCTAGCGCTCTCCTGTTCGTCAGCGCGCTTTCATGATGATCATTTCTGCTGTTCCTGTTGGTTCCTGTTACGCGCCCTGTGCGCCCTCGTTCGCCCTCGTTCGCCCTCGCGATCTAGAACTTCGGTTCAGGTCTTGGACAAGGACTCTTCTTCTATGCACAGGCTTCCACACGTTGCATTCTGCTCGCCAGCGACCATAGACGCGTCAACGTTCGCCTGCTCGTCAGCGATCTCCTACGCGTCAACGATCGCCATCGATCTGCCACGCGAGTCAGTTTCCCTGGACACCATCAGTGCCGATCTAGCGCTCGCCTGCTGTGGACCACGATCTCCGGTAGCTGAGTCTTGCCGTAGATCTTCCTTCTGCTCGCCAGCGCTCACCTTTACTTATGTCCTTCTGTGCGCCAGCTTTCTTCGATCGCCAGCGCACATCTGCGCGCCCTTTTCTGCCATGCACCAATGGGCGCCAACAGTTTTTTCTGACCATCTAGGATCGCCTGATTAACAGCTTGCTTCAGTGCTCACCTTCCTGATGCACATGCGCACTTTCTGTTAGCGCGATGGGCGCTAACCATCACTAGTCTCTCTCGCGTTGGCAATCGCCTACGCGCGATTCTTCACCTGCACGCTAGCGTTTGTTAACGCACCATCGCTCGCCAACGCGCCATCGCCCGCCTACGCGTCATCGGTCTCCCGCGCGCCCACGTGCCTGCGCGTCCACACGCCCACGTGCCCACGCGACCGCACGCCCACGTGCCTGCACGCCTACGCTCATGCGCGACCACGCACATGCTCTCCAATGTTCACCAGCGCGCGAACCAACGGTATTCCATCGCGCGGGCGGACGGTGTTCCGTCGCGCGGACGGTGTTCCGTCGCGCGGACGGTGTTCCGTCGCGCGGACGGTGTTCCGTCGCGCGGACGGACGGTGTTCCATCGCGCGGACAGACGGTGTTCCATCGCGCGGTCCGACGGTGTTCCGACGGTGTTCCGTCGTGCGTACCGACGGTGTTCCGTCGCGCGGACCGACGGTTTTCCGTCGCGCGGACCGACGGTGTTCCATCGCGCGAACCTACGGTGTTTCATCGCGCGAACGTCGGCTTAATTCTTGCAGTATCCATTGCTCGCCTATGGGTTATCGCTTGCCGACCACCAGCTCTCGCCCTTCCTACCACGCTCGCCCTCCTTCTGCGCTCCTTCGCGCACCTCTGTTTGCGTTCCTGCGTGCCTGCGCATGGGCGCTTCCACGTTCGCCCACGCGCAAATCATTGATTTACCATCGCGCGAGCGCCAGGGCGATTGCGTCCGCGATTCCCGTTGGGGTTTCGCAGCATGGCCAGGCCTGGCGAGTCTTCTGAGAGCGTATTTCCAGAACACGGCCTCACCCCGTAAACGCAGAGTATGGCACATGCAAGAGCAGGAATAATCTTCAGGTAGGTCTGAGCAACATTCTTCTTTCCAGAACCTGGGTTAGCCCTTCCCCGTCATTCCCTGGAGGGGTTTTGCCAGGGAGCTCTCCGTTCGAGATTTCTCCATCGGCCAAGGGGTGACTGGTTTACCCCTTCCTCTTTTCCATCTCGTGAAAGGGGCTTACCAAGTTTCTTTCCCTCCTCGGTTGCGACCCGAGGTTTTGTTCAAGGAAGCTACAGGAAGGTCATGGGTACTTTCCTCCTCTCGGGCTCAAGCACCTTGGCGTTTCGTCGCCAAGTTTCAAACTTGCGGGCAAGCTCGATGTTGGACCATCTGGACGCAATAATTGAGGGCTTCCTTTCGGGTGTCTCATCCGTGGATGTCGCCAACCTCAGACACCCTTCCATCCTTGTGAAGAGTTTGTTTGTGCCCAAGGACAGAGACATAGACAGCGGTTGTGCGGAGGAAGTCGACTTCCGTTTTCACTCCTCCAAGGCACTTTCTTCCAGACCCTGCAAGGCTCCAGCGCCTCTTTCTTTCAGCCACGTCGGCCTAAGTTATCGAACCTGCTACGACATCTGAGACAAGGTGTCCAATAGCAGTCCCCTCCTGTCAGGAACAGGTGGCACGGGAGGCTCTCCGGGGGGGGGATAGTCCTAGAGGGAGCGGCAGAGTTCACGAACTCTAGGATTGGCACCCCCCCTTGCAGGTTTCACGCTGGGAGGATGCCTAAGGTTACTCATCCAGATGACAGCTTCCCAATGCCCATTCCCGCACAATCTCCGTGACCAGCCAAGGATATCGCGCCTGCCGTCTCTGTCAGCGAATTCAGTGTCTCTGAACCTCTATGCCATAGAGTCGGCAAGAGTTTGCCCGTTTGGGCAGAATGATCCATGCCTTAGGAGAAGGTCCTCCATAGGATCGTCGACGGCTTCACCCCCCCCCCGGCTTCTTCAGTCAATCCTTTCTCGTAAGAAAGTATCTGAGACAGGAATTCCGTAGTCGACCTCTCACCTCTGATCAAGTTTGTCGAACAAACTTCGTCCAGCGTGGAACAGCAGAATCGATCAGACTGGTAATGAGGCGATAGGACTCCTTAGGCCCTGGATCAAAAGGACGGGTACTTTCAGTTTCCATTCCATTCCACGAAGCTCGTGGAATTCAGCCTAGACTACAGGTATTCCTGCTTAAGATGCAATGTGGCGATCCCGCCGTGGCATCACAGGTTTTTCCCCAGAGAACTCTCCCTGCTTTTCTCATGGCCACTCGGGAGCAGGCTGCCGCCTCTTTTGCCTTTTGGAGGTCTGGTCAACTCCGGTAGGCTCGGGTTTGACCTTCTTCACCTCCGGGACAAACCTCCGGATCCTTACCATGAGTGGGGGTTCATGGTAGTTTGCTAGGAGCCTTCTCTTCTTCGGCCTCAACATCTGGAGTATCTAGCGATGATATTGAGTCAACGGCCTTACCACGTTGGAAACCCCGCTTCTCGTCCGTCCAGCGAGATTAAGCAACATCGGGTCTGGTTGGTACTTGGATGGGTGACCGCCTGGGGACGCCAGATTCTCTTGCCGCCTCCTCCGAGCCTTCCCTTCAGTTGACTGTGGCAAGGCTGAGGTGAATCGTAGTACCTGTTTTCGGTCGGGTTTTCAGTCTAAAGTTCCAAATGGTCGCCTAAGGATAAGTTCCATGTGGGGCGGCCCAAGTTCCGGTGGTTTCAAAGCAACGATTAACCGGACTTTATGGCCCCTATGGGACCAGCGGGACGATTAGACCTGCAATAGGGGTTGACCTATGGACCCTCTTGATGGTAGTGGATATTGTCGTCCTTTCCTCACATTTTTTATGCTGTTCTCGGACTCGTTAAAGAAAAGGGGGGGGGGGGCATGTTCCGGTCCAGGTCTATGGTCAGGACATGAAGGATACCTCTCCATCAATCAGGCAGGCTTAGGGGCCGTAGTCTGACCCCTCTACAGATCCTTCAGCTTCTGCCGAGTCGCTCCGTGCGCGACGACTTCATGGTACTGGCGTGTTCTAACCAGCAAGGGATCCATTTTCATACCTTCGCATCTTGCAGTAGAGATACTGGGATGATTCGAGATCCTCTCAATACCACCATCGGCTCGCTCATTCTGGGCAGAGGAATGTTCTCTCCGACTATCCGAGCAAAGCCTCGTAGAGAGAGTGTACCTGGGGGTCTTTGGCCTTGAGTAACCAGCAAGTCCTGGTCTGGGGGACCTGATCGCCACAGCTTGGAACCTCAAGCTTCCGCTGTTCTTCCCCCCAGTTTCAGACCCCGAGACTCTGGCAAGATGCATTCCGGTGATGGTGGGACAACATAGACGCCTGCGTCTTCCCTCCTTTGTTGTCTGTTGAGAATGGGTCTCAACAAGACCAGGTTGTCTGTCAACCTTTCAATGGCCCTGAGAGCTCCACTGGGACTATACGCAGAACGGTTTCCGTACCCTCTGCTTCCCCTGACGGAACTCCCGGGAGAGCTTCTCCCACGGCACAGGCTACTCGAACAACCAAACTGCAACATCTTTCACGAGCCGGGGCGTCGCTTCGGCTTCATGCCTGGAGACACTACGCCTCCTCCTCAAGAAGAGACAACCCGCTACAGTCGCGGGACGGAGGTCGCGTCATCTGCGATAGTCATCTACAGGGGTCTTCCAGGCGAAGTGGAGAGTCTTCGGTGGTTGGTGTCGTGGGAGATATACCTCTTCCCTTGAGGCCTCTTCTCCAGCAATAGCGAACTTATTGCCTTTCGGCGGGAGGAAACTCCTTTCCGCTCTCGGCAAAGAAGCCTGTCGCTCAGCCTTTCCCTGACCTTCAGGCTTAAAGGAATAACTTTTTCCTTCCCGCTGGACCTTTCCTCGCTCATGCGAAGCTGCGAACGTCCCTGCCCTAGTCGGAGTGAGACCTCCAACTTGGAGCATGGCTCGGACTTTTTAGTCCCTTAAGAGATCTTCTCAAGACCCTTAACGTCAGGCCTCTGATCGTATTCCGTCTTGGGGCTCCTGCTCACTCTGGCCGCGGCCAGTGTGTAAGTAATCTTCTTGGTCTCGTACGACTCCGCCCTTTCTAAGGAATGGGGGAAGGCAACATTCAGGTTCGCTCCTGAGTTGTTGGCTAGACTCAGAATCTTGGGGTCCCGGCCCTTCGGTCCAATTCCTTCAAGATTTCGAGTCACCATTCTGTATCTGATGTCCCAAAACCTTCTCCTTCTTACCAGTAAAGGAATCGAGAGGTTAGCTTTGGGAACAGCTGCAGTTTGTCCTCAGTTGCAGCCGGTTTGGGAGCAAAAGAAGGACACGGGGGAGAGTCACCAGTATACCTCTTCAGCTCGGACTCAAGGACATTCATCTCGACCTGACTCCAGACCCTCCCCCGTCACGTCGCCCTACAGCACGATGTCGGATACATCGCAACATCCCTCGCCTTCGAGTAATACTACTCTGTGACGCTGGTGCTACAAGCTGGAGTCTGGAAGCGTCTAATGACCTTCGCAGCCCGCTTCCTGCAGGGCGTTACCCACAGGAGTTTCGATACGTTTCTATCGCTCTGTGGTGGCTACACAACAGCTGGTCTAACCTCAGGCTCCTTTTTGGACAGTTAGCAGAAGGTTGAGGGCATTGTTATCAGGTTTTAGTCTGCATGAACGAAAGAAGTAGGTCTGGCCCTTACTTCTTTCTTCATCATCCCCTCTACTGGGAAGCAGCATCCTGGTCTCTGCATAGGTGACCTCGAACCTCTGCAGGTAAACCATGCTTCCTTGTGTTCCGAGTATTGAGACAATACTGTCGCGTCCCCCATACCCTGACGAGGTGGTATTGGGAACGTCCTAACCCAGAGTTCCTTCTGGAACTCCAGGTCAACTGCCTAGGACGGGTCACACTTCTTCCTTCACACACAAGCTTATGTAGGCCACACGGTTCCTTGAGGAGCAAGGAACTTGTGAGGTGAAGGGACTCCTTTTCTCGAGTGCGACTCACTCGGATTCTGAGTCCCCGGGTAAAGCCAAAGCCAGTATGGCTGGGGACTTTCCACCCTACCTAAGGGGTAAGTCACCCAATGTAAATAGCGTGGTTTGTATTTCGGTTACGGAACAAATGACAAATTCGAAGATAATTTGTATTTTTCCTAACCATACAAACCTTAGCTATTTACATATATTTGCCTGCCAGCCCTGTCCCCCAAGACAAGTCCTACCTCTAAGTGAAAGTGAGCTTCACCGGTGTGTGAGGGGGGGGGAGGGGTAGCTAGTAGCTACCACTACCCCCCCCCCCCCGCTAACTAGTGCGGGGGTAATACACCCTCGTTAAATTCTAATGGCTCGCCATTTCAGCTACGCTAAAAGGTAAACCCAATGTAAATAGCTAAGGTTTGTGTGGTTAGGAAAAATACAAATTATCTTCGAATTTGTCATATTTTATATAAAATATTTTAATACATCTTATATAGGATTCAATACCTATTGCATTCTCATTGAAGTCCTTGACAGAATAGTAAGATCTCTTACTACGGGCGTGTCTTCTTTTGGTTTTATGCCAAAGAGTTTAAAAGTTCAAATTTTTAGTGCTAAATAAGTGCAGTGAATTTTATTCAATACAGTGGAAGGTGCTTCTGTTCGGACCTGTCGTTATCCTAGCATTAGACCTCTTTCAAGGTCCCGGACCCATGGGAGAAGTAATGTGGAGCGGCGAAGGGAAGCGAGAGTCGTAGCCTGGAGCCTACCGTCTTGTAAAACCCGAGCAGAAGTCCCCTCGAGCGTTTTCTGTTGACGATTCCCAGAACGCTCGCCCTCGCCGTAGGTGAGGCGAGGTAAAAGTTTTTTCTAACACCGATGTAGAACTTTGGACATCAAGCGTCCAGTAAGGCTAGCTACTATCGCTGCTGTAATAGTTTGACATGATGTTTATAACTTAGTGCAACTTCTTGTTTTCTCTTGTTCGATGTTCGACCTTTCTAGACGCGATCGGCATAGTTCCGAGTGTCTGAATTGCGAGCATTTTTAATCACGAGCGTCATTGTTCTAAAAATCACACGGCGCCGAGCGTCAAGCAGTTGCATGGCGTCAAGCTTCCAGCAGTTGCGCTTGATGTCGAGTGTCAAGCAGTTAGACATGACGCCGAGCATCAAGCAGTTGCATGGCATCAAGCTTCAAGCAGTTGGACGTGACGCCGCGTGTCAAGCTAAGCTCCTAGCGTCTAGATCGGTAGGGTCTGAATCGTGAATGACATTGTTCCGAGATTCACGTGATGCTGATCGCCATGCAGTTGCATGGTGAAAAGCTTCCATCAGTTGAGCTTGACATAGAGTTTCAAGCAGTTGGACGTGACGCAGCGTGTCAAGCTTAGCTCTGGGCGTCTAGATCGATAGCGTCGGAATCGTGAACGACAATATTCCGAGAGTCAAGTGTCGCTGATCGCCAAGCAGTTGCATGGCGTCTGGCTTCCAACAGTTGATCTTGACGTCGAATGTTAGGCAGTTAGACGTGACGCCGAGTGTCGTGCAGTTCCATGGCATCAAGCTTTCAACCTTTGGACTTGACGTCTACATGACCATGAACGTCTAGCGTTGGAACATTGTTATGCCAGGCGCTATATTAAGAAATAAATATTAACTGGATAGATATTATTTTCTCAGACCAAGGTACGCTTCAACTAATTTTTGGTGTCTGTTGAAGAGCGAGAATTAAACCTCTAAAGCATCGAGATCAGAATTCCGGAACTCAGGGAGTTGACTCCTAGGAAACACTAAATCTCTACCTAGGTTAGAGACTTGTAGGAAGAAGTGAGTGACGATCTCTTTTTTCCCCTATTTATCTATTAGTGGAATTCTCTTAGGATAAGTTCCTAAGAAATTTCTCCCTTCAGTTGACTTCAAGAAACCCATGAGAGTTTTTTCTGAAGAGTTTCTATTTTATTTTGTACCTGCTGCTCCTCGTCCTACCTTCAGAGTTAAGGAAGGCGTCGAAGGAGTCTCTGTTTTCTAAGACAGTGCTGGTAGGGCAGTGCAATAGCGCATCCTCAATGCAGCATAAAGAGCCTAACTGCAGATGTTGGTGCAACAGCACGTTCAGCTGGGATAGCAGGAAGTGCATTAGTACTTTTGTGAGAGAAGGCAGTGTTCCATTTTTGCTGTGTGTGTCCTGACAGGATGTCAGAAGTTGGCAAAGGTTTAGTTCAGACTGATACGGATCTTGTTCCTGAGTGTGGTGTTACGGTACATGCACCGCTGCTTCCACCAGACTATTTCTGTCTGCAGAAAAAGCGGTGCGCTATGGAAGCGATGAGAAAGGCGAGTTCGCGATCGATGTTTCTACACCGGTGTCAACTAATGTTGATCGTAATTAGACTATGCTGCTAGACATGAAGCAGCAGCTCTCATCATTTATGCAGTCTTATCAGCCTTCTGTTAGCAAAGCGATGGTTCATCGTGATTCTTATCAGGACACGTTGTCGCACAAGTGGCCTACCAGCAAACGCAATGTTGAACAGAGTGATAAGGCTTCTATATCCCATCGAGAGTGTGCTTCTTTTGGTACCAGACCAAGCGTGACATCGAGCGTCAACCTTCAAAGCGCGGAGACGATTGACAGGCAGCTAAGCGTGACGTCGGGCGTCAAGCTGAACCTGACGTCGGGCGTCAAGCTGAACGTGACGTCGGGTGTCAAGCTCCTGAAATCGAACACCAAACAAATCGTAACGTCCAACGTCAGTCACATACTGTTCGAGCTATGTCCAGAGGACAAATTTCTCTATGGAGACTCAGAAGACTATGCTTGCAGCAGTAAGGAAGGTCCACATGATGGTCTCTTTAGATCTCCAGGATGCTTACTTCTACTTCCCAATCCATTCGAACTTCAAGCTACAGGAAGGTTTTTGTAAAGGAGGAAGTTGTCCAGTTTTGAGCTCTTTGTTTCCATCTAAGCACCACCCCTCAAATAAAGAGTGCGTCTGTTAGGACCTGTCGTTTTTCTTATCTTTAGACCTCTTCCAAGGAATGTCGATTTTGAAACTTCTTCCAGCTCCCTTTTCCCTGGGAGGAGAAATGTTGAACAATAAAAGAAACGAGAGGCTTTAGCTCCTGAGCAGTCGCCTACTCGAGCATACCTTTTGACGCCTCCCAGGTCTCTCACCTTCAACATAGGAAAGGTGAGATGAAAGTTTTTCGTCGTCATCAGATGACGCAGCGCCCAGACGAGGCTGGCCTCAACTTCCAGACCTCTGAAGAGAAAGGTGGACACGGTTAATCAGCGTCCTATCTTCACACCGCAAGCTTCTGGTTGTAGTCTTTGGAACAGTCCTGAGCGTTTTTTCTTTCTACCGAAGAAAACTCTCCTACCAAACATCCTTTTAGGATGTCGGCAACTGTCAAATAACATCCAACTCTCTCAGTTGCAGGACGGTTGTCTGAGCCTAGCAAGGCTTCGGTTCATGCTCCTTCTCCACCGTCAAACTGGTTATCGTCTTCTGGACGCTCTGCGTGTTTTTAAACGGTGTAGAAAGAGAGCTTGTGGTAGACTTGACGTCTTCGGTACCACAACACTTTGACCCTATTTTTATTACACTACTAGATTTGCAGCAGAGGCTCTCTTCACGCCAGTTTATCGTCCTGCGTACAACAAGAGAGTAGCAAGCCAGGACCCTGAGTGTCAGGTAACTTCACACCTGGACACCAAGCGTAGTGAGGCTACTAGTCGAGATGTTCTTGATGACGAACGTCTTCACAACTCCCTAGTTAAATGTTATATTTTAGCCATTTTTTAACCTAAGGAGTCAAACAAACAGACGTGACGTCGTACGTCCACCTAACAGGATGTCTAGCTTCCAGCGGAACAGGACGTTCTGTAGGATGTGACGTCGAGCGTCTATCGAGACGCGACGTTGACCATCAAGCACAATGCGACCCTGAGCGTCAAACAGCTCGTGACATGGACTTGTTCACGTTCCCACCATTCAAAGTGCTGTACAAGGTGTTACAAAAGTTCGTGTCTCACGAGGGAACCAAGTTGACTTTAGTAGCTCCTTTCTGGCCGTCAGGAGGTTGGTCACAGTGGTCACAGAGGTACTGGAATGGATGGTAGACGTTTCAAGAAGCCTGCCATTGAGAATAGATCTTCTCAAACAACCTCACTTGGCAAGAAACCATCTAAACCTCCAAGCTCTACGTCTGACTGCCTTCAGTCAATCGAAAAACTCTCAAGATCTAGTGGATTTTCGAAGGAAGCAGTTAAGGCTCTCGCTAAAACAAGGAGGACTTTTACCATCAAGGGTTTCCAGTCCAAGTAGGAGGTTTTTAGAGAGTGGTGTGGAGCTAAATCAGTTTCTTCATTCAGTACCTCTGTAACACAAATTGCCGATTTCTTCTTAGACCTTAGAAGAAAGCAAATTTTTTCCTCCTCGACCATCAAGGGATACAGGAGTATGCTGGCAGCTGTCTTCAGACACAGGAATTTAGATCTCTCAAATAATAAAGACCTTCAAGATTTTCTCAGGTCTTTTGAGACTTCTAAGAAGCGTCAAGATTCAACAGGCTGGAATTTAGATGTTGTTTTAAAATTCCTCATGAGTGACAGATTCGATTCCTTATGAGTAACAGATTCGATTCCTCATGAGTGACAGATTCGAGCCTTTACACTCGGCTTCTTTTAAATATCTGAATTTGAAGACTTTTTTCTTAGTAAGTCTGGCAACAGCTAAGAGAGGCAGTGAAGTTCACGCTTTTAGCAAGAGTATTGGCTTCAGAAACGGAAAAGCCATATGCTACTTGCAACTTGGATTCCTGGCCAAAAACGGAACATCCTTCTCATCCATGGCCTAAATCTTTCGAGATTGCTATTCTCTCTGATATGGTGGGTGAAGAGTTGAAGAAAGTTCTGTGTCCTGTTAGAGCACTGAGTTTTTATCTGAACAGAACTAAAGATTTAAGAGGCAATTCAGAGGCTGGTGCGCAGTCAAGAAGCCTGTGCTACCTATGTGTAAAAACGCCCTATAATTTTTTATAAGACTTTTAAATTAGAGAGGCTCAATCCTTGTGTGGTGAGGCAGACCTTAAGCTGCCTAAAGTAAAGACTCATGAAGTTAGAACTGTGGCAACTTCTGTAACTTTTAAACAAAACTGTTCTCTGCAAAGCATCATGGATATAACCTTTTGGAGAAGTAAACCTGTATTCGCCTTGTATTACTTCTAATGTGTCCAGACTCTTTATGAGGACTGTTACCCATTGGGATCATTCTTAGCAACGAGTGCAGGCGAAGGTGAAGAATATACCACTACGTTTCCCGTAATCCCTAGTACCCTTGTTCTTCTCTTGGAACTTTTATATGTTTTTATGGTTGTACGTAAAGTTTGGTCGACAATCTTCCGCAATCTTCGATTTAGTCTGGTGGTCATTTTGTTCCTTTAGAGCGCCCGGAACAAGGATATTAGTTAAGGTCCTGTCAGCATAAAGGTTAATACCCGTTTGACAGCTCCGAGGGATCTTCAGCCCCCTGAGTGAACCGCTGGATCTCATAAGAATAGCAGATATAATGAGGCAGAGAATCATTGAAGTTAGCTTCCTTAACAGGTACGAACCCTTAAGCTTGTTTTTATTCAACACTTGAGTGATATTCCAACAATGTTGCTGTCTCTGACCCTCCACCAAGGGTGTCAATCAGCCATTTTTATATAACCAGCTGGTAAGTTTAATGTTTAAAAATGATATTTTCATAAAATAAATTTTTGAACATAATTACCCGCTGTTTATATAACTTATAATCCCACCCTCCTCCCCTCTAGAGACCTATGGGCGTGGAAAATCTGGTGCTGGATGGAATGGTTCTGCCAAGCTTCGGTGGTGGCGCTAGTGTACACCTGGCAACTCTCTGCAATTGCCGCAAGTTTTTTAATTTCTGCCGGACGTCAGGGACTAAAGCCATTGTTATGTAACCAACAGGTAAGTATGTTCAAAAATTTGTTTTTTTATGAAAATATAATTTTTGTATTCTTTGGCAAGTTGTCAGGCTGTTTAGGATTTATGGTAGTCCTTGATTACAAAAATTTTACAATACTATATATTTCTTGGAATTATGGGTTTATAGTTTACCTTTCTTTTAGTTAAATGTTGAAATATTAATCTTGTAATAGGTACTTCACCTATGAAAATCAAGTATTATTGGTCGATTTTTATTTCCCAAAGATGTTAATTAAAAGTGTTGGTGAGGTGACATGCTGGGTTAATGGCTATGCACAGTTGAATTAGATCCACTTATGAGTGTTCCATAGAGTAACTTTATCTTGAAAATATTTGGAAGTAGGAAGAAGAATATATCTACTTGGGTAAGATATAGGACATAAACATTAATATATTAGAGATGTTAAATACTTCATAACGTGAAGGATGATGACTCTTGTAGTATTATAGTAACTAAAGGTTAGGTTGATGATGCTGGTAATGTTAAAAGTAGTGAAAGAGTTTAATCATTGCCATGATCAGCAAAGCTCTACTAGTCAGGGGCACCCATACTAGCTTCTGCAGGGGGTATGACTGCTTGCAGATTTCCCTGTGTTGAGTGTAGAGTGGCCTCTTGTACAGTGGGCAGAGTTTACGAAGAAGAGAATGTGTAAGTCTGAGAGGGATTTATCGCCCAAGGTGATGCCAAAGAAACACTCAAGCTTTTACATTTCTCCCTTTGGTACAAAGCCGGTTGTTTTCTCTAACGCTTCCTCCATGGCCCAGGCCAGTAGAAAAAAAAAGAAAGAGGAGTAACGGAGCTCCTCTCTTCCTTGCCCTTTATAATTAAATGCGTAGTATTCCCTCCCAAGGTGCTTCCTCTGTTGCAACTGCTGTTAATGTCCGGCAAGGACCTGGACCATAATGTGCTATAGCCTTCTCTTCCTGCTGCTAGCCCCCCGGTTGCTGTTCCTCCCCCAGAGGAAAACTGTGTTGGTGCCACTAGTTATGTTTGCCTACTTCAGAGAAAGAGCTGCCTTTGCTTGCTACAGAGACTTTGCTTACAGATGAAAAATCTTTTACTTTTGGACAGAGAAACGCCAGAGGTAGCCTTCCCCTGTGTCTTCGCCTGTTCCAGCACATTGTTCCTCTCCTGCCAACCCTGAGGAGGAGTTATCTGCTGCTCTGATAAAGAAGTCATCATCGAGGGAGAAGAAAACTTGCTAGGAAGTCCTATGGATACCATCTAATTCCTCTTACATTGTTTCATGGAAGGATCAGAGCCTACCAAAAAATCTCTCTGCACTAATTCAGCACTAAAAACTTGCACTTTTAAACTCTTTGGCATAAAACCAAAAGTAGACACGCCTGTAGTAAGAGATCTTACTATTCTGTCTAGGGCATGAATGAGAATGCAATAGGTGTTAAATCCTATATAAAGTGTAACAAAATATTTTATATAAAATATTAAAATATTGAATGAATAGATAAAGGGATAAAGAATATATATATATATATATATATATATATATATATATATATATATATATATATATATATATATATATATATATATATATCTATCTATATATATATATATATATATATATATATATATATATATATATATATATATATATATATATATATATATATCTATATCTATATCTATATCTATATCTATATATCTATATCTATATCTATATCTATCTATCTATCTATCTATCTATCTATCTATATATATATATATATATATATATATATATATATATATATATATATATATATATATATGTATATATATATATATATATATATATATATATATATATATATATATATATATATATATATATATATACATATATATATACATATATATATATATATATATATATATATATATACATATACATATATATATATATATATATATATATATATATATATATATATATATATATATATATATATATTTATATATATATATATATATATATATATATATATATATATATATATATATATATATATATATATATATATATATATATATATATATATATATTCTTTATTCCTATATCTATTCATTCAATATTTCAATATTTTATATAAAATATTTTGTTACATTTTATATAGGATTTAATACCTATTGCATTCTCATTTAAGCCCTTGACAGAATAGCAAGATCTTTTACTACAGGCGTGTCTACTTTTGGTTTTATGCCAAAGAGTTTAAAAGTGCAAGTTTTTAGTGCTAAATTAGTGCAGTGAATTTTATTCAATACAGTGGAGGGTGCTTCTGTTCGGACCTGTCGTTATCCTAGCCTTAGACTTCTTTCAAGGTCCCGGACCCATCGGAGAAGTAACGTGGAGCGGCAAAGGGAAGTGAGAGGCATAGCCTGGTGCATACCGTCTTGTAAGACCCGAGCAGAAGTCCCCTCGGGCGTTTTCATGTTGAAGATTCCCAGAACGCTTGACCTCGCCGTAGGTAAGGCGAGGAAAAAGTTTTTTCTAACACCTATATAGAGCTTTGGACATCAAGCGTCCAGCAAGGCTTGCTACTATCGCTGCTGTAAGAGTTTGACATGATGTTTGTAACTTAGTGCAACGTCTTGTTTTCTCTTGTTTGATGATCGACCGTTCTGGATGTGATTGGTATAGTTTCGAGCGTCTGAATCGCGAGCGTTTTTAATCGCGAGCGTCATTGTTCTGAAAATCACGTGGTGCCGAGCGTCAAGCTGTTGCATGGCGTCAAGCTTCCAGCAGATAAGCTTGACGTCGAGTGTCAAGCAGATAGACATGACGCCAAGTGTTAAGCAGTTGCATGGCGTCAAACTTCAAGCAATTGGACGTGACGCCGCGTGTCAAGCTTAGCTCCGAGCATCTAGATTGCTAGCGTCTGAATCATGAACTACATTGTTCCGAGAGTCACGTGACGCTGATCGCCGAGAAGTTACATGGTGAAAAGCTTCCAGCAGTTGTGCTTGACGTTGAGTTTCAAGCAGTTGGACGTAACGCTGCGTGTCAAGCTTAGTTCCGAGCGTCAAGATCGCTAGCGTTTGAATTGTGAACGACATTGTTCCGAGAATCACGTGACGCTGATCGCCAAGCAGTCTCATGGCGTCTGGCTTCCAACAGTTGGACTTGACGTCAAATGTTAGGCAGTTAGACGTGACACCGAGTGTCGTGCAGTTCCATGGCATCAAGCTTTCAACCTTTGGACTTGACGTCTACATGACCATAAGCGTCTAGCGTTGGAACATTGTTACGCCAGGCGCTATATTAAGAAATAAATATTACCTGGATAGATATTATTTTCTTAGACCCAGGCGTGCTTGAACTAATTCTTGGTGTCTGTTGAAGAGCGAGAATTAAACCTCTAAATCATTGAGGTCAGAATTCAGGACCTTAAGGAGTTGACTCCTAGGTAACAAAAAATCTCTACCTCGGTTAGAGATTTGTAGGAGGAAGGGAGTGATAATCTCTTTTTTCCCCTATTTATCTATTAGTGGAATTCTCTTAGGAGAAGTTCCTAAGAGATTTCTCCCTTCAGTTGACTTTAAGAAACTCATGAGAGTTTTTTCTGAAGAATTTTTATTTTATTTTGTACCTTCTGCTCCTCGTCCTACCTTCAGAGTTAACGAAGGAGTCGAATGAGTCTCTGTTTTCTAAGACAGTGCTGGTAGGGCATTGCAATAGCGTGTCCTCAATGAAGCATAAAGAACCTAACGGCAGATGTTGGTGCAACAGCACGTTCAGATGGGACAGCAGGAAGTACATTAGTGCTTTTATGAGAGAAGGCAGTGTTCCTTTTTTGCTGTGTGCATCCTGACAGGATGTCAGATGTTGGCAAAGGTTTAGTTCAGACTGATACGGATCTTGTTCCTGAGTGTGGTGTTACGGTACATACACTGCCGCTTCCGCCAGACTAGTTTCCGTCTGCAGAAAAAGCGGAGCGTTATGTAAGCGATGAGAAAGGCGAGTTCGCGATCGATGTTTCTACACCGGTGTTAACTAATGTTGATCGTAATTAGACTATGCTGCTAGACATGAAGCAGCAGCTCTCATCATTTATGCAGTCTTATCAGCCTGCTGTTAGCAAAGCGATGGTTCGTCGTGATTCCTATCAGGACGCGTTGTCGAACAGGCGGCCTACCAGCAAACGCAATGTTGAACAGAATGATAAGGCTTCTATATCCCATCGAGTGTCTGCTTCTTTTGGTACCAGACGTCAAGCGACCAAGCGTGACATCGAGCGTCAACCTTCAAAGCGCGGCGACGATTGACAGGCAGCTAAGCGTGGCGTCGGGCGTCAAGCTGAACCTGACATTGGGCGTCAAGCTGAACCTGACGTTCGGCGTCAAGCTGAACCTGACGTTGGGCGTCAAGCTGAACCTGACGTTGGCCGTCAAGCTGAACGTGATGTCGGGCGTCAAGCTCCTGACGTCAAACGTCAAACAAACCGTAACGTCCAACGTCAGTCACATACTGTTCGAGCTACGTCCAGAGGACAAAGTTCTCTATGGAGACTCAGAAGACTATGCTTGCAGCAGTAAGGAAGGTCCACTGGATGGTCTCTTTAGATCTACAGGATGCTTACTTCTACTTTCCCATCCATCCGAACTTCAAGCTACCGGAAGGTTTGTGTATAGGAGGAAGTTGTCCAGTTTTGGGCTCTTTGTTTCGGTCTAAGCACCACCCCTCAAATAGAAGGTGCGTCTGTTAGGGCATGTTGTTTTTCTCATCGTTAGACCTCTTCCAAGGAATGTCGATTTGGAAACTTCTTCCAGCTCCCTTTTCCCTGGGAGGAGAAATGTCGAACAATAAAGGAAACGAGAGGCTTTAGCTCCTGAGTAGTCGCCTACTCGAGCATACCTTTTAACTCCTCCCAGGTCTCTCACTTTCATCATAGGAAAGGTGAGGTGAAAGTTTTTTCGTCGTCATCAGATGACGCAGCGCCCACACGAGGCTGGCATCAACTTCCAGACCTCTGAAGAGGAAGGTGGACATGGTCAATTAGCATCCAATCTTCACACCGCAAGCTTCTGGTTGTTGTCTTTGGAACAGTCCTGAGCGTTTTTTCTTTCTACCGAAGAAAACTCTCCTACCAAACATCCTTTTAGGATGTCGGCAACAGTCAAATAACGTCCAACTCTCTCAGTTGCAGGACAGTTGTCTGAGCCTAGCAAGGCTTAGGTTCATGCTCCTTCTCCACCGTCAAACTAGTTATCGTCTTCTGGACACACTGCATATTTTTAAACGGTGTAGAAAGAGAGCTTGTGGTAGACGTGACATCTCCGGTACCACAACAATTCGACCCTATTTTTATTACACTACTAGATTTGCAACAGAAGCTCTCTTGGCTCATGCTAGTTAATCGGCCTGCGTACAAAAAGAGAGTAGCAGGCCTGGACCCTGAGTGTCAGGTAACTTCACACCTGGACACCAAGCGTAGTGAGGCTACTAGTCAAGGTATTCTTGATGAAGAACGTCTTTACAACTCCCTAGTTGAATGCCATTTTCTAACCCAAGGAGTCAAACAAACAGATGTGACGTCTTACGTCCATCTAACAGGACGTTGAGCTTCCAGCGGAACCTGATGTCCTGTAGGACGTGACCTCGAGCATCCTGTAAGACCTGATGTTGAGCGTTTATCGAGACGCGACGTTAACCATCAAGCACAATACGACCCCGAGCGTCAAACAGCTCGTGACATGGACTTGTACACGTTCCCACATTTCAAAGTGCTGTACAAGGTGTTACAAAAGTTCGTCTGTCACGAGGGAAACAGGTTGACTTTAGTAGCTCTTTTCTGGACGTCAGGAGGTTGGTTCACAGAGGTACTGGAATGGATTTTGGACGTTCCAAGAAGCGTGCCATTGAGAATAGATCTCAAAAAACCTAACTTGAAAGGAAACCATCTAAACCTCCAAGCACTACGTCTGACTGCCCTCAGTCTATCGAAAAACTCGCAAGATCTCGAGGATTTTCGAAGGAGGCAGCTAAAGCTATCGCTAGAACAAAGAGGACTTATACCATCAAGGTT
>NC_090757.1:70222929-70257929 GCF_036898095.1 Palaemon carinicauda
CATTAAAAGGTTTGATATTCTCTAAAATTATATCATGAATTGATAAGTGTTGAAACCTTCTCTCACCTAAGGCTTATTTGAACACTGACTGTGATGACAGGGGGAGATTATTACCCAAAGAAATTTTAGTTAACTTATTATTATTAAAAGATAATAGTAAAGGGGGGGGGGGGCGAGGGTAGGAATCTTAAGGGGAGGAAAGGGGGTAGAAATCGTAGGGGGAAGGAAATGAAGTAGGAATCGGAGTGGAGAGGAAAGGAAGTAGAAATTGTAGTAGGGAGGAAAGGAGGTAGGAATCGTAGGGGGGAGGAAAGGAGGTAGGAACCATAAGGGGGATAAAAGGAAGTAGGAATTGAATGGCGGAGGAAAAGAGGTAGAAATCGTCGTGGGAAGGAAAGGAGGAAGGAATCGTAAGGGGGCAGGAAGGCGATAGGGATCGCAGGGGGGGGGGAGGGGGAGAAAGGAGGTAGGAATCGTAGGGTGGAGGAAAGGAAATAGGAATAGGAGGGGGGAGGAGAGGAGATAGAAATCGTAGTAGGAGGAAAGTAGGTAAAAATAGTAGTGGGGAGGAAAGTAGGTAGGAATCGTATGGGGGAATGAAGGAGGTAAGAATCATAGGGGGGAATGAAGGAGATAGGAATCGTATGGGGTAATGAAGGAGGTAGGAATCGTATGGGGGATTGAAGGAGGTAGGAATTGTAGGGGGGAGGAAAAGAAGTAGGAATTGAAGGGAGGAGGAAAGGAGGCAGAAATCGTAGTGGGAAGGAAAGGAGAAAGGAATTGTAAGGGGGAAGGAAGGAGTTAAGGATTGCAGGGGGGAGGAAAGGAGGTAGGAATCGTAGGGTGGAGGAAAGGAAATAGGAATAGGAGGGGGGAGGAGAGGAGATAGAAATCGTAGTAGGAGGAAAGTAGGTAGAAATAGTAGTGGGGAGGAAAGTAGGTAGGAATCGTATGGGGGAATGAAGGAGGTAAGAATCATAGGGGGGATTGAAGGAGATAGGAATCGTATGGGGGAATGAAGGAGGTAGGAATCGTATGGGGGATTGAAGGAGGTAGGAATTGTAGGGGGGGAGGAAAGGAAGTAGGAATTGAAGGGAGGAGGAAAGGAGGCAGAAATCGTAGTGGGAAGGAAAGGAGAAAGGAATTGTAAGGGGGAAGGAAGGAGTTAGGGATGGAATCGTAGGGGGAAGGAAAGGAAGTAGGAATCGTGGGAGGGAGGAAAGGAAATAGGAATCGGAGGGGGAGGAAAGGAGGTAGAAATCATAGTGGAGAGGAGAGGAGGTAGGAGTCGTAGGAGGGAGGAGAGGAGGTAAGAATCGTAGTGGGAGGAGAGGAAGTAGGAATCATAAGGGGGAGAGGAAGAGGCAGGAATCGTAGGGGGGAATAAAGGAGGTAGGAGTCGTAGGGCGGAGGAAAGGAGGTACAAAGGGTAGGGGTGAGGAAAGGAGGGTAGGAATCATGAGGGGGAGGAAAAGAGGTTGGAAGCATAGGGGGGAGGAAAGAAGCTATCAGTCGTAGGAAAGAGTAGAGGAGTCAGGAATAGGAGGGGGAAGGAAAGGAGGTAGGAATCGTAGGAGGGGAGGAAAGTAAGTTGGAATCATAAGGGGACGGAAGGAGATAGGAATCATAGGGGGTAGGAAAGGTGGTAGGAATCGCGGGGGCGAGGAATGGAGGTAGGAATCGTAGTGGGAAGGGAAGGAGGTATGAAACGTAGGCGGGGAGAAAAGTAGGTAGGAATCGTAGAGGGAGGAAAGGAAGTAGGAATCGTAAGGGGGAAGGAAAGGAGGTAGGAATCGTAGGGGGTAGGAAAGGAGGTAGGAAGTGTAGGGGGGAAGAAAGGAAGTAGGAATCATAGGGGGAGGAAAGGAGGTAGGAATTGAAGGGGAGGGGAAAGGAGGTAGGAATTGAAGGGGAGGGAAAAGGAGGTAGGAATCTTATGGGGAGGAAAGAATGAAGGAATTTTATTTGGGAGGAAAGGGGGGTAGGAATTGTAGGGGAAGGAGTAGAGGTAGGAATTGTAGGGGGAAGGAGAGGAGGTAGGAAACGTAGTGGAAGGAAAGGGGGTAGGAATTGTAGGGGGGGGGGGGAGGAAAGAAGGTAAGAATCAAAGGGGTGAGGAAAGTAGGTAGGAAAAATAAGGGGAGGAAAGGAGGTAGGAATTGTATCGCGGTGGAAAGGAGGTAAGAATTGTAGGGGCGAGGAATGGATGTAGGAATCGTAGGGGGGAGGAAAGGAGGTAGGAAACGTAGGGGGTAAGGAAAGGAGGTAGGAATCATAAGGGAAAGAAAGGAGGTAGGAATCATAGGGGAAGGAAAGGAGGTAGGAATCGTAGGGGGGAGGAAAGGAGAGAGGAATTGAAGGGGAGAGGAAAGGAGGTAAGAACCATATGGGTAGGAAAGGACGCAGGGCTTTTATCGGAAAAGAGGTAGGAATTGTAGGGGGAGGAAAGGGGTTAGGAATTGTAAGGGTGATTGAAGGAGGTAGGAAATGTTAGGGAAGGAAAGGGGGTAGGAATCGTAGGGGGAGGAAAGGAGGTAAGATTCAAAGAGGAGAGGAAAGGAGGTATTAAGGTTAAGGGGAGGAAAGGAGGTAGTTAGCTTAAGGGGAGGAAAGTAGGTAGGAATTTTATCGGAGAGGAGAGGAGGTAAGATTTGTAGGGACAAGGAGTGGAGGTAGGAATCGTAGGGGGAGGAAAAGAGGTAGGAAACGTAGGGGGGAAGGAAAGGAGGTAGGAGTCATATGGGAAGGGAAGGAGGTAGGAATCATATGGGAAGGAAGGAGGTAAGAATCGTAGGGGGGGGAGGAAAGGGGGTAGGAATCAAAGGGGAGAGGAAAGGGGGGTAGGAAGCATATGGGGAGGAAATGAGGTAGGAATTGTAGGGGGGAGGAAATGAGGTAGGAATCATAGGTGGAAGGAATGGAGGTAGGAATCGTAGGGGGTAGAAAAGGAGGTAGGAATCAAAAGGGAGAGGAATGGAGGTAGGAATCGTGGGGGGAGGAAAGGGGGGTAGGAATCAAAGGGGAGAGGAAAGGGGGTAGGAAGCATATGGGGAGGAAATGAGGTAGGAATTGTAGGGGGGAGGAAATGAGGTAGGAATCATAGGTGGAAGGAATGGAGGTAGGAATCGTAGGGGGTAGAAAAGGAGGTAGGAATCAAAAGGGAGAGGAATGGAGGTAGGAATCGTAGGGGGTAGGAAAGGAGGTAGGAATCAAAAGGGAGAGGAAAGGAGGTAGGAAGCATATGGGGAGGAAAGGAGGTAGGAATTGTAGGGAAGAGGAAAGGAGGTAGGAATCGTAGGTGGAAGGAAAGGAGGTAGGAATAGTAGGGGGGAGGAAAGGAAGTAGGAAACGTAGGAGGGATGAAAGGAGGTAGGAATTGTAGGGGGGAGTAGTGGAGCTAGGAATCGTTGGGAGGAGGAAAGGAGGAAATTGTACCGGGGAGGAAAGGAGGTAGGAATTGTATCGGGGAGGAAAGGAGGTAGGAATTGTATCGGGGAGGAAAAGAGATAGGAATTGTAGAGGGGAGGAGTGAAGGTAGGAATCAAAGGGGGAGGAAAGGATGTCGGAAGCACAGGAGGAAGGAAACGAGGTAGGAAGCAGAGTGGGGAGGTAAGGAGGTAGAAAATATAATGGAGAGGGAAAGGAGGTAGGAAGCGAAGGGTGGAGGAAATGAGGTAGGAAGTGCAGGAGGGAGGAAAGGAGGTATGAATCGTATGGGGGAGGAACGGGAGGTAGGAATCGCGGGGGGGAGGAAATGAGGGTAGCAATCGTTTGGGTGAGGAAAGGAGGAAGGAATTGTTGGGAGGAGGAAAGGAGATAGGAATCGTAGGGGTGACTAAAGGATGTATGAATCGTAGGGTGGAGAAAAGGAGGTAGGAATCATAGGCGGGAGGAAAGGAGGTAGGAAAGCATAGGGGGGAGGAAAAGAGGTAGGAAGCATAGGGGAAAGGAAAGAAGGTAGGAATCGTAGGATGGCGGAAAGGAGGTAGGAATCGCAGGGTGGAGGAAAGGAGGTAGCAATCGTACGGTGGAGGAAAGGAGTTAGAAATTTTAGGGGGGAGGAAAGGAGCTAGGAAGCGTAGGGGAAAGGAAAGGGGGTAAGAAGAACTGGGGGGGGGGAAAGGAGGTATGAAGCATAGGGGGAAGGAAACGATGTAGGAATTATAGGGAGAGGAAAGGATGTAGGATTCATAGGGAGAGGAAAGCATGTAGGATTTATAGGGGGAGGAAAGGAGGTAAGAATCGTAAGGGGAAGGAAAGGAGGTAGGGGGAAGAAAAGGAGGTAGGAATCGTAGAGGGGAGGAAAGGAGGTAGGAGTCGTAGGGGTGAAGAAAGGAGGTAGGAATCGTAGGGCGGAGGAAAGGAGGTAGGAATTGTTGGGGAGGAAAGGAGGTAGGAATCGTAAGGGGAGGAAAGGAGGTAGGAATCGTAGGGGGAAGGAAAGGAGGTAGGCATCGTAGGGGGAGAAAAGTAGGTAGGAATTGTAGGAGGAAGGAAAGGAGGTAGGAATTGTTGGGGGAGGAAAGGAGGTAGGAATCATAAAGGGAGGAAAGGAGGTAGGAATCGTAGGGAGAAGGAAAGGAGGTAGGAATTGTTGGGGGAATAAAGGAGGTAGGAATTGTAAGGGGAGGAAAGGAGGTAGGAAACGTAGGGGAAGGAAAGTAGGTAAGAATCGTAGGGAGAAGGAAAGGAGGTAGGGAGGAGGGGAAAGAGTGACTAGCTTCACTTGGTTAAGCCAATTCCTGTATGGATTAGTGAAGTTTAGGAACGGGAATGCTGTGTAGGCATTGTTCGAAATTTTATTCCTTTCATTCCATTCTATTTCTCTTATGCGAGTAATCCGTGTTTTTCTGTTGCCTATAAACGTCTCATGTACTTGCAAGCACATATGAACATGCACTTATGCTTAAGTATGCATCGTGTATAATAATGCAGACAAAAGTGAGTTTTTCTGCCTCGACTGGAAACGGAAAAAATTCACGTTATTCAAGGAAGAATAGTTTTAGAATACTAATGATATATGATGTGGATGGTGATGATGATGATGATGATACAAAGATCTTTAACAGAAATCCATCTCTTATTCTTTAGAGTTTCTTTTCATGATTATTTAGAAACAGATACCTTGGAAAGATATTAACGGTAATATTATTTATTTCATTTTATATTGTTGACTTAAATCATATACACTGCTGAACCTTTCCTTAGCGCTGTTAAGCTTTCCTATTAGGATTCCAGTTGTTAAGTAACAAGGCATTTAGCACATTCCTAAATTCTTTTTAGCATTGTGATGTTTGTTTGACCTCAGGAAGAGAAGAGTATTTTAGATTATGGGAAATGTTCTCTACAATATCACTGTAGCTGATACGGGTTACTTCAGCAATAATAATAATAATAATAATAATAATAATAATAATAATAATAATAATAATAATAATAATAATAATAATAATATAATAATAATAATAATAATAGACTAAATGTGAAGCAAATACAAACCCTTTCATGAAGAAAGGTCACGTATCTCGGCCTTTCACCATAGAAGATAAAACCCAGAAAAGGAAATTAACGTTCTTTTAAGTACCCAAAAGAAACGCAGCATATAAAACTGGTCAGGGTTCTAATACTGGTCCTTAAAAAACAATCGAGAAACTATTTTAGCGAACATTTTCTTAGATATCGAGAGAAACTCCGTTTGTGAAGGGCATTCCGACTGTGGAAAAAGTAACTCATTGACTCCAAGTCTTGGATATATATTTTAATATGGATTGTCACAAGAACACACAGGCATGCATATATATATATATATATATATATTTATGTATATCTATATATATATATATATATATACATATATATATAAATATATATAAATGCTGGACTATTGTTATTATTATCTGTTACCAGCGTGGAAGTGTTGATTTATTTTCTGAGTAAGTACAGTTTTGTTTATATTTGCTTGTCGTGATTGTGAATGATAGTGTTCGTTAGTGTTTTTCTTTTTTTATTTGCAGGCCGTAATTCCTCCTTTGGAGAGTTATTTTTTTGAATGCCGATCTATAGTTGATGACCTGGCCTGGAATTGATTATATTTAGTACTGCTCTTTTGGATTGTGCCCAACTGTTGATGATCCGGACTAAATGAACCTACGATTGATGATGACAATGATGATGATGATGATGATGACAATAATGATATCTAGGACCCCAATCATGGAGGTAGTTGTGGCAAATTGCCACACAGTGTATTGCTAGCCACTAAGCTGTGGTTGTATGCCGTAAAAGACAGTTCAGCAGTGTGTGGACGGCTGTGTTGGTGTCATCAAGATATATCATATAAACATACATATTTGGGTGTTGATGCGCGGTTAATTTTGAGTTTCGTTAGGCGTTTTTGTTGATTTAATTGAATGGGTTTTATGGTTAATATTTATTTTGTGTTAAGTGTATGATTAGTGATAAGTGTGATTTTTTTGGTTGTTTAGTTTTAAGAAATATAGTGTTAAGGTTATGTTTTGTTTTAATTTTTCCTTCTGTCAAAGAATCCATTTGATAACGTAAGGGGAAAGTTTGTATTGAGGAGACTATTGTCAGTTAGAGTGATTCAAGGGTGTGGGGGTTGTTCTTGCAACATCCCGCCACATTAATTTGGCGCCCGAACGGGGACTGCTGAGGTGGGATTGATAGCTGGAACTGATAGGATTAATAATTTAGACTTAAGACTGAAAGAAAATGGAAGAGCAGACCTAGTTATTAAGGGGGGAGTTGCCGTTGGTTAAAGAACGGGATTAAAAGTTGATAGTTGAGAAAGAAAGGTTGCTAGTAGAGAATGAGAGGTTGAGTTGTGAAAATGAGGAGATGCGAAAGGAACTGAAAGCGCTAAAGGAAGTGTTGAGAAAGTGGAAGAATTGAAGATACGGATGCGCGACAATGAGGAACGAATGGAAGCTATGATAGGGCAGGTAATGGAAATATATGAAAACTTAAATGGTTGAAGTTGCATTCGGAGAAGTGGTTTCTGCTTCGGGTAATGGGCTGATAGTGGAAGATAAGGCTAAGGTGAGTGATAATGGAAAGGAAGTGATAGTGATAGTAATAGTAATAGTGATAGTGAGATTGAAGATAAAGGAATTAGACATAGTAAGGATGAACAGAAATGTGATAGGAAGAATGAGAAGAAAGGTAAAAGTAATGTGAAGAAGAAAAAGAAGAAAGGTCAGGATGAGAGCGAGGATGATCGTGAATGGGTGAAAGGATAGGAGTATGAGTGTGGAATTAGATTTTTTATTCTAGCGAGGAAGTAGGAAACAAGAAGGAAAGTAGCAGTGATGATAGCAGTGAGAATGAACGTGATGTGTGTAACACTGTGTTTATGAGAGAGGTACCTCGGTGTGAAATGTTCAATGAGCATAGTAGTAGGGATGTATACGAGTTTTTCAAGGAGTATGAGAGGTATTTTCAGGATAAGTATGGTGATAGTAAGAGAGTTTGGGCTAGGGAGTTAGGAAAATATTTGACTGGGTATTTGTTGACGATGTATGGTGTGATGATGAGTGTGGGGGATGCTGAATATGATAGTATGAAAGGTAGGATAATTGAACAGGTAAAGCGTATGAAAAGGAGTGTTGGGTATAAGCGTAAGAATGACTTTGATGAGGCACAAATGAATGTAGGAGAAGCAATATTGATGTATGTATGTAGGTTGGAAACGTTAGCTTGGAAGAAGTATGGGGATGAAGGCATAAATGAGAATAAGGAATCAATGAAGAAGTTTTTGGCTACTGTACCTGAGAAGGTTGCTGAGTTTATTAATTTGAAACGTAAGGAGAGGATGAAGTGGACGAAAGAAAGATTGACATGGGATAATATTTTAGAGATAGTTTAGGATTATTAGTTAGATAGATGTTTGAAAGAAAATAAATCTGTGTGTAAGAACTGGAACGGAGGAAAGTGTGCTAGAATTTGTTATTTTTAGAGATGCTGTTATGAGAGGACCGATGACGGTAGCTGATAGTGTAGTAGATAAGAGTGTTAGGGCGAGTAGTGTGGGAATACCTGTAAGGGCAAATGAAGGGTTTAGGCAAGGGAGTCAGGTTTCGAGAGATAGGATTGCTAGTGTGCAGAGAGGTAGGTCAGGTAGTTGTGTCCGTGAAGAGAACTGTTATAGGTGTGGGAAAGTAGGGCATAAAAAGAATGAGTGTAGATGGGCGTTAGGAGCATGTTACTGGTGTGGAGAGACAGGGCATCGTATTAATGAGTGTAAGAAAGAGAAAGTGGTTAAGTGTTATCGATGTGGTATGACTGGGCATATAGCGAGTGGATGTAGGAGTAATCGTACAAATGTGATTTGCGGAAATTGTGGTAAGGATGGGCATTATGCGAGGATGTGTAGGGAACAGCGTGCGAAGTGTACTGAATGTACTGTAGTGTAGATGGACATATAGCTAAGGTTTGTAGGAAGAAGGGATTAAGTCAGCCAGGATGTTCGGAAACTAAGTAATAAGAGGGTTCAGCTGGATGAGTCCTTGTGTGTGTGTGGGGAGTGAATGTGATACATGTTAGTGAGGGTTTATTACATGAAGATGTGATGGGAGAAAGAGCGTATGATTGCATGAGTGTAAAATTGACTTTTAATGGCGTAGAGTTGGTTGGTTTATTGATACTGGTTGTGGTGTTAGTTTAATGTTTAGGAATGCATATGATGAGGTCAGGGATTGTTGTGAATTTAAGGGATGTAAGGGTGAAGTGAAAGGCATTGGTAATTTGAGTATGCCTGTGTTAGGCAACATACCTGGAAATGTTATGATTGGGGGGCTGATGATGGATGATAATGATTTTTACGTGGTTGAAGGAACAAATAAGAAATATGATGTATTGCTTTGGTATAAATTTTTGAAAAAATGTGTATGATTGTACATCCAAGTAAGAATATGATAAAGATAAAAATTAAGGGTAATATTATTGGGGAATTTTATTTCAAGGAAGATGGTAGAGTGACTACGAAGGTGTGAAAGGGGGGGGGGGGGCATTGGTAGCAAGGGAAAGTGTAAAGTTATCAGGTAAGAAAGGCGAGATTATTAGTGTAAAAGTTACCTGGCCGAGTAGTCTGGGAATTTCCAATAGTGACAAGGATGAATATATAGTGGAAGGGGTGAAAGCAGGTAATTTGGTGAAAATGAGTGCATACATATATGATGGTGTTATGAATATGCAGGAACCCCAGGTGTATGTAAGTTTGTTGCCGAGTATCAGGAGGAAGAGAGTACGTGGTATACGTGAGGGCGATTGCATGGGATGTATGTATACACTGATCAATGGAGAGGATGGAAGATATATAATGCGAGACAGGTAATGACTGGTAAAGTAAAGAATGATGATGATTGGGAGTATAATACATTGAAAGAAAAAATTAGATTAGATGAAAGTATCGGTGAGGTCGAAAGGGAACGATTGTTTAAAATGTTGTGGGATAAGCAGAGAGTTTTGAGTCTCGGTGACGAGGTTTTTGGGGGATCAAAGCTACCCGAATTTAAAATAATTCTCAGTGATGATACCCCCATATATCAGCGTCCCAGGCATTTTTCTCCGCCTATCGCCAGAGAGATAGAGGAGCAGTGTCAGGAATTAGAGCGTATGGGTGTAATAGAAAGGAGTGAGTGCCTGGAATAGCCCTATTGTCCCTGTACGAAAGCCTGATGAAAGTTTACATATGTGTATTGATGATAGGAAGGTGAATGAAGTAACTGTTAAAGAATGTTTTCCTATGAATGTGGTGTCTGATTGTGTTTATAAGATGTATGGAATGATAGTTTTTACCAAATTAGATTTAGTTCGGGGCTATTGCCAGATGCCTCTGGCAGAGGGGAGCAGGCCCATTACCGCATTTTCTAGTAGCAACTGTTATTTTCAATTCAAAAGGTTGAGTTTTGGTCTTGCTAATGCGCCTGCTGCTTTCCAGAGGGCGATGAATGTTGTTTTTGCTGGGTTTGATCGACAGAAGGTGACAGTGTTTATAGATGACATTTTGATAGTGAGTGACACTGTTGAGGAACACATGCAGTTGCTTGAGGCAGTGTTGAGATAGTTATTAGAAGTAGGTGTGAAAGTTAAGCTTGAGAAGTGTGCGTGGTTGGCCAGGGAGGTGGAATAACTTGGGCTTGTGGTGAGTGAATCGGGTATAAGGTAGAGTGATAAGTTTGTGAATAAGGTGAGAGAATTTCCACCTCCCCGGACTGTGCGCGAGTTGCGAGGTTTTCTTAGTTTGGTTGAGTTTGGTCGCAAGTTTGTTACAGATTGTTCGGGTATAGGTAATCCACTGAATGAATGGATGGGTAAGAGGAATAGGACGAAGTTAAAATGGGATGATCAGATGATAGAAGCATTCGAAAGGTTGAAAGAAGAGGCCGTGAAAGACGGCATTTCCAGACTATAGTGAGATAGCGAATATGCTAAAGTTGTATACGGATGCGAGTGGGTTTAGTATGGGTGGTTGACTAGTTCAAATGCAAGAAGCAAATGGAGAAGAGCAGTTGAGAGTGTTAGCGTCTGTTAGTGAAGCGTTCAATAAAGCTGAGCGGAAGTATTCGACGATTGACAGGGAATTGGCTGCAATAAGATTTTGTGTGAAAGCATTCAAAGTATTTTTGTATGGTGTAAGGGGTTAGATAGGGAAATACCAGGTAGCATAAATGAGCTTAAAAGAAGGATGATGAATGGAGTATCAAAAGAAATGGTATATAAGGAGGAGAATAGTGTACTTGAAGGGGAAGTATTATCAAAGATATTAATGGTGGTAAGTATGTTGTATGGTGTAACTGTGTATTTGTATTTTGGATGAAATTGACCGATGGAATATAGGGTATATAAGGAGAATGATAGGAAACATATTGTGAGGATTCAGTGTAATGAGGAATATTGCAAATTGTTGAGTGAGAAGGATAATGGTGAGAGTGACGCTAATGCAAGATATGGGGTTATGGAGGACAGTGAATATGACAATGAACATACTGGCGAAGTGAGTGACATAATTGAAAGGAAGGTAAATATATGCATACATGGTGTAAAAGGAAGAATGATGACATACGTGAATATAAATGAGAATGAATATTGTAGTTTAATTGATACAAGGGCGCAAGTGTCATTGGTAAATGCATCGGTTATTAAAGAGATTGAGAGGTACAATTGGGAAGTGAAAAGACAGTGTATGAGTGTGAGAATCCATGGGATAGGTCAGGGAAGTTTATTTGTTTGGGAAAGTGAGGTTGAAGGTGAAACTAGGGAGCATGGAAGTTGAACATAATTTTATTGTAATAGAGGAGAATGAAATGCCTAGTTTTTTTTTTTTTATAGGAATCCATTTTCTAAGGTTGCATGATGAGTCAGTTGATAACAGTGAGGGTTTGCTTTTGAAGAATGGCTGTAAGTTAATAGTAATTGAGAATAATAGCTTATTTATGGCGAATTTTGTTGGCATGATTGATATTACGAAGAGTGAAGATGATTTGTTGACCAAAGAAGAGGGGGAAGAGATGCAAGATGAATGTCTGGAAATTAATAGGTTATGCGAATGTATTTTGAATGGTAGTAGGGTAGAAGAATGGCCATCTGATTTGGAAGTGTATAAGAAAGTTGTTAAAAGATTTATTGTTTGTAAGAATATTGTGTATTTTTTGCATAAGGGAATAGAGGAAGTTATATATGTTCCTGTATTTCTGATGCATGCAGGTGTAACCATGTTTATGTTAGTGCATAACAGGTACGGGCATATGGGGGAGAATAAATTGTGGGAGTTCATGCGAGAGAGATTGTTTACGCCTGGGTTGAGTCAAATTTGTAGGGATATAGCAACTACTTGTGAGGATTGTCAGAAGGGGAAGTATCAGAGCATGCATGCAAGTCCGCCTGTTTTGAGGTTATGTATGAAAGAACCATTTGAGATGTTTGTGATTGATAGTGTTTCGTTGCCTGTGACTGCGAGGGGACACATGGGAATGATTATTATGGTAGATCACATGAGTAAGTTTACGTATGCAGTGCCTATAAAGAATAAAAGGAGCAAAACTGTAGCAAGAATGTTAAGTCAAGTGATGTTGCCAATGTATGTGTGTAAGCCTGCGATGGAAGTTTGAGCAGATGTTACGAGAATGAGGTATTGAACATGTGTATTCAACTCCGTATATGCCTAGTGCAAATGGGTTGGCTGAAAGGACTGTAAGAACATTAACTGAAATTTTGCGAATGATGAGTACATGTGATAATGATTGGGATTTGTATGTTGGTAGAGCGTTTTGGGCTTATAATGCAACAGTGCATAAGAGTACGGGTATGTCTCCATGTAAGTTTGTGTTAAATTTTGAAAAGATAGTAAGGCCGAGGTTGGGTGTGTCGGAGGATGATAGAGATGTGTGGAGGAAAGCAAATAAGAGGTTTGAAAGCTTTAAAGTTGGTGAAAGAGTGATGAAAGAAGTAATTGAAAATGGTAAAATGAATGTAAATAAGGTGCTTGATAAGTTTGAAGGTGCATATGAGGTGTTAGAAGTTGGTTCGAGTGGATTAAGTTATGTTTTGGGTAAATTGTGTGTGGATGGTAGTGTGAAAAGAGTTAGGGCATACCACAAGCAGTTGCATAAATTGAAGGAGGTACCCGAGTATATCCAAGAGAATGGGATGAGTAAATGGTTGAAAAGTGTGAGCCTAGTAGGTATGAGGAATTAGGTCTAGAAGGTAAACAGTTGGTGTTAGTAGAATATATTAAAAGGAAGATTACTAGAGCTTTAAGTAAGGATGAAAGAAGGGGAAATTTTATAAGTAAAAGTGAGAATAGAAATAGGTATGACAAGGGTGTAAATGTACAAGTGAGTGTGGAAGATAAATGTATTAATACAGATGAAACGTGGCTGGGTATGAATGATACTTATAGTGTGTGTGGTTTTTCGTTAGATGATGTAAAAGAAAGAATGAATAACACAAGAATTAGAGATAGGAGAATGATAAGTAGCATGAAGGAATCTTCTGCTAAAGTTGAGAATGTTTTTGATGAAATGGATGAACTGTTGACAGAAATGATTGTAATTTTAGGGCCAGATGAGAACGAGGTAGATAGGATTGTACATGATATGAGATGATAGGGATTTAGATAGGAATAGTGTTAATGTAGCAAATGCTTGTGATATGGAAGAAGTGAACGAGAGAGCATATGAAGGCCCAGTTACTCGAAGCAGAGGTCCTATTCCCGACTGCGACTGGGCTATGAAAAAATTAGGTAAGTGTTGTGTAAGACGGATTTGACAAAGTAAGGGGGGAGGAATGTGGAGGATCAATTTTTATTTATTTTATTTTTTGTATTTTGCCAAACCCAGAGAGAGAGAGAGAGAGAGAGAGAGAGAGAGAGAGGGAGAGAGAGAGAGAGAGAGAGAGAGAGAGAGAGAGGTAGTTAGTTAGTGTATTGATTGTTTGTTGTGAGAAAGACTGTTGGTATAACGAGGTAGTTTGTTTACTTTTAGCTAGGTTAAGAGAGGGGTGCAAGTCTTGGGCTAATGATTATTTTTTATTTGACTGCAGCTAGAAGCAGGTGGGAATGCTGGACTATTGTTATTACTATTTATTACCAGCGTGGAAGTGTTGATTTATTTTCTGAGTAAGTATAGCTTTGTTTATATTTGATTGTCATAATTGTGAATGATAGGAACAGTTTATTATTTATCTTTGGTTATAGTGCGATAGTTTAGTTAGTTAGGGGTGTTCGTAAGTGTTTTTCATTTTTCATTTGCAGTCTTAATTCCTCCTTTGGAGAGTTATTTTTTGAATGTCGATCTATAGTTGCTTACCTGGACTGGAATTGATTATATTGAGACTGCTCTTTTGGATTGCCCAACTGTTGATGACCCGGACTGAATGAACCTTCGATTGATGATGATGATGATGTTGATTATTATGATGACGATAATGATATCTAGGACCCCAATCAGGGGGTTAGTTGTGGCAAATTGCCACACAGTGTATTGCTAACCACAAATCTGTGGTTGTGTGCCGTAAAAGACAGTTCGGCAGTGTGTGGACGGCTGTGTTGGTGTCATTAAAATATATCATATAAACATACATATTTGGGTGTTGGTGTGCGGTTAATTTTAAATTTTGTTAGGGGTTTCTGTTGATATAATTGAAGTGTTTTATGGTTAATAACTATTTTGAGCTAAGTGTATGATTAGTGATAAGTTTGATTTTTTTTGGTTAGTTTTAAGGAATATAGGGTTAAGGTTATGTTTTGTTTCAATTTTCCTTCTGTAGAAGAGTCCTGTTGATAACGTAAGGGGAAAGTTTGTATTGAGGATATTATTGTCAGTTAGAGTGATTAAAGGGTGTGGAGGTTGTTCTTGAAACATCCCGCCACATCATCAAAATAATTTTTACGCCTATACTTAACATTCCCTTTCATTCGTTTTACCTCCTTTATTACCCTACCTTTCACACTTTCATATTCAACACCCCCCACACTTATTGTCACACCATACATCGTCAAGAAATACCCAGACAAATATTTTCCTAACTCCCTAGCCCATACTCTCTTACTATCACCATAATTATCCTGAAAATACCTCTCATACTCTTTGAAAAACTCTTATACATCCCTACTACTATGTTCATTGAACCTTTCACACCAAGGTACCTTTCTCATAAACACAGTCTTACACACATCACGTTCATTCTCACTGCTATCATCACTGTTACCTTCCTTCTTGTTTCCTACTTCTTCGCTAGAATATAAAGAATCTAATTCCAAGCTTATACCCCTATTCTTGATTATACTCTTCCTAGCCCTTTTTCTTACTCATCACTTTCACCCATTCACGATCATCCTCACTCTGATCTTGACCTTTCTTCTTTTCCCTCTTCACAATACTTTTACCTTTCCTTTTATCCTTCCTTTCTCCTTTCTGTTCATCCTTACTATACCTAGTCCTTTTAACTTCACTATTACCATCACTATCACTTCCTTTCCCATTATTACTTACCTTGAACTTTTCTTCCACTAGCAACCCTTTACCCATAGCAGAGGCCACTCCTCCAACTGCGCCTTCACCTATGAACGTTTTCATCATTCCCATTACTTTCGCCATCATAGATTCCATTCGTTCTCCATTTGTTCTTCATTCTCTCGCATCCTAATCTCAATACCCTCTCCCACTCTCTCTACAGTTCCCTGAGTTTCCCTCAGTTTCCTTTGCATCTCCTCATTCTCACAACTCAACCTTGCATTCTCTAACAGCAACCTCTCCTCTCGCTCCTTACTCAACCGCAATTCCTCCCTTCATACCTTTAGTTGTTCTTCCAATTTCATCAACTTTAATTATAATTTCTAATCCTAATTCAGTCCTTTGTCCAACAGTCCAGCTTCCTATCCCACCTCGGCAGTCCCTGTTCGGGTGCTAAAATAATGTGGTGGGACGTTGCAAGAACAAACACCACACCCTTGAATCACTCTAACTGACAAATGTCTCCTCAGCACAAACTTTCCCCTTACATTTTCATCAGCGTGACTCTTGGAAAAAAAGGACATAAAAACAAAACATAACCTTATAACTCTATTTCTTAATAATAAAGCAATCACCTAACAAAACCATCCACAATCAAAATAATCATACTTAAAACTTATAAAAAACTTAACACTAAATATATAATAACCAAAACACCCCCCCCCCAAAAAAAAACCTAATAAACTTAAAATTACAGCAAACATCAACACCAAAATTTGTATGTTTATATATATGTCGACACCATCACAGTCGTCCACACAAAGCCGAATTGTCTTTTACGGCACACTACTACAGCTTTGTGGTTAACAATCCACTGTGTGGCAGTTTGCCGCAACTACCTCTCTGATTAAGGTCTTGGATATCATCAACATCATCATCATCATCATCAACAGCAATCGGAAGTAAATTTGGTCTTGGGCATCAACAATTATCTAAATCCGAGCAGTCTTGTCAAGTTCCTTATTATAAGCCAGGTCGTCAACAATCAATTTCACATTCAAAGAAAATCTCTCCAAAGGAGGAATTACAGCCTGCAAAATAGAAAAAGAAAACCACTTACGAGCACTCCTAGCTAACTAAACTATCATACTATAATCAAAGATAAATAATAAACTGTTTCTACTATTCAGAATCACTCCTAGCAAAGATAAATAAAATGTACTTACTGTCGAAATAAACAAAACACTTCCACGCTGGTCGAAAAATAATATAAGATATTAGTCCAGCGCTCAAACCACACAACTGCCTGTAGCTACAGTCAAATAAAAAAGAACATTCACCCAAGACATTCAGCACTGTCCTAACCTTGCTAAAAACAAACAAACAACCTCATTTTATACCTACAGTCTTAATCACAACAAACAATCGATACGCTAACTACCTTTTTCTCGCTGACACACACACACACTCTCTCTCTCTCTCTCTCTCTCTCTCTCTCTCTCTCTCTCTCTCTCTCTCTGAATTTGGCAAACAACAAAATTAAAAAAGTTAAATAAAAAATTAATACTCCGCACTGTTGGTCGTCCCGGACGAATTTTTTTTCGTCTGCATCCTCCTCCGATAATCTATAGTGCTTTCGTAATTTTGTGGGAATATTTACTCCATACCGTCAGACTTACAAGCCCCCAGCAAAGCAACACATACTAACAGATTTGCACAAGGCATCGCATATTATCCTATGCAATGACACTAGCAAGCCACGGCTAACCCCCTCTGACACTGGCCGTTTCCTCGTGATCCGTCGCACAGCGAAGGTTTTTTTATTTGACGTTCGTGGTAAAGACCCCCCAGATGCTGAAGCCTTGATGAGTATGGGGGGCTTAGGGATTAGCAGCTTCGCTCTAATTAACAGTGAGAACTACTTTCCCTCTGGACCTCAGTGCCTAACTATTAATCCAACTAAATTAGTCAGCACTTTCTCTTTTCCTCATGGTTATTTCCTTTTTTCTCCCATCTCTTCCTTTTGGGCTTGAACTTATTGACGACTTTGGCTTGTTTGATTATGCTTTGGCTGCTTCTTTGGATTTGGCACAGTGTGGGATGGATGGCATTCCATCTCAACCTGTACCATTTTAGAAGCCATCACCCTCTGGCAGACCCCATTGGGTACAGACTAAGCCTGTTAAGAGTCGGGCCCCAGTGATCAGGTTTTAAGTCACCCATATTTGTGGGTAATGGGTGACACCAAGCATTAGCGTCGTCGGTGAGAGGGGCTAACCACCCCCACTGACCAGTGTACGCCCACCTTAAGAAGGGCAGCCCCTCTCTAATAGAGGACTGGTCCCCTCTGAAGCCTCTTCTTGTGTTGGGCCACATGGGATAGGAGGACTGTCATTCTCCGATAAGAAATGGATAACCCGGCTTGCTCTTTCCAAAAAAACCAACCCCTCTGTTGACGACCGAGAAAATACAAACATGGACCTCGGTACAAACAGCTCCAACTCGGGTTCTAATATCGTAACATTGGAACCTTACTCACATCATATGAAGAATGATAAGAAAATACTAGAGAAGAAGAGAGAGAGTGAGAAATGATGACAATACAGAAAAATATAGAAAAGTAGAAGTATTACCTGGTCACTATGAAGTGAATTATGAGAAATTTTTTATTTTGGAATTTGAAAATGTAAGACATGAACGTGTAAATGTTTTTAAAGCTAATAGGGAAATAGTTGCTGTATGTGGAGGGCAGCCGAATATTCTTCCCCAGGGAAATGGAGGTCTGATAGAGGCACTATTCCTAATACAAGGCGAAAGATTGAAAACACTCGCAACATTGGATGGCCATAGTGTCAAATACGTTTCTCACTATACTTTCAACCGGAGTAGAAGTGTGATATATGCTCCAGAGTTGCTGGACATAGAGGATAAAGAAATTGAGGATGAACTGAAAAGTCAAGGAGTAGTAAAAGTAGTCAGAATGAGAAAGAGAGTTGGAGAACAGCGTATTCCTCTTGCTATTTTGAATATAACATTTGATCAATACAGATTACCAATTGTTATAAAAGCTGTTTGGTTATATTTGAAGGTAAAACCATATATCCCTTCACCATTGCGATGTTATCATTGCCAAATGTATGGCCATTTAAGCCAGAAATGCAAGGAAAAACTAAATAATAAGCCAGCTGTTTCTGCCAACTGTGGAAAAAGTAATCATGGAGTATGCATAGAAAACCCTAATTGTGGGGAAGCACACCCAGCTACATCTAAAAGCTGCGCTAAGTTTATGTTTGAATAAGAAATTTAGGTCATTAGGAGCATGGAAAGGTTTACTTTTAAAGAGGCTCGTAAAAGAGCCTTTGGAAAGCAGATAAGACCAGGGCAACCTTTTTCAATGGTTCTGAACAATAACTTGCCAAACCTCACAGACGAAAATTATATCTCCACTTCTAAGATAAAGAAACAAATGAAAGTAGTTAAAGACGTTGAAAGTCCAATCGAAAATTTATGTCCAGAAATTGTAGAAAAATCTAAACAGCTACTTAAAGATCTGAAAGTTATTCAAAAGCCAACTACTCCGATTCTAAACAATAGTTCAAACCTCTCTAAGGCCGTGTCCTTGCCTGATCTGATGGAGGTTTTACTTGAAACCAATTTGCATGGTGAACCTGTTGTGGGGAAGATGCAAAACCTTACAGATCACAACCTTTAATCGAAAAAGTGAGAGACCTCCTCCTCTCTCGCCTCCTACCATAAGAAACATTAAAGTCACGACTTCAAATAAATAGGATATCTTGTCTGCTGGTGTTTGTGATCAACTAGAAGGTAAATTGAACCAATCAGACATTCAAGTTGAGGTCCACTACCCTCATCAACAATTAGATCAAAAGGACACAAAGAAAAAGACGAACACAAAACTCACTGTATCAAGATCCTCTCTAGAGATACCAACGAGGAATATTGTTAGATCAAATTATGCCAATGGGAAGACGTCTTCTACGGTGTCCTCCAAAAAGTAAACCATAGTTTTTTCCTCCATTCTGCAATGGATTTGACAGGGTTTAAGGGTGAAATATGAACAACTTAAGCTCCTCATATGTGAGCGCTCCCCTATAACTGTATGTCTACATGAAAGCAAGCTCGATGCCAAATCTCCTCGTCCTCGAGAGTATGTTAGCTATGGGACACCATATGATCCAGCAGCAGGGAGCCATGGGGGAAGTCTTATATACGTTCGTCGAGATGTTCCCCAATTATCTTTGTTTATCTGTACCTCTCTGCAGGCAGTGGCTGTACAGATTGATATAGGGAGAAACTACACAATCTGCTTTCTTTACTTGCCTCCAAATGATAACATCTCATATGATAATATAGTAGAGGTGATTAAACAACTCCCACAACCTTTTCTCTTACCAGGAGATCTTAATAGTAGACATCCTTTATGGGGTGATGTTTTGGCAAATGCAAGGGAGACTGAAGATGTCGGACTCCTTAATACAGGAGAGCCCACACATTTTCATGTTCAGACAGGTACCTTGTCCTGCATTGACCTATCAGTTGCAAGCTCTTAGCTTACTTCTCGGTTTTAATTGGAGAAAATTAGATGATTGGCATACTAATGATCATGCACCAATCATTATAAACACCAACAATGGTCCACCTTATAGAGACCGCCTCAATGGAATCTTGATAAGGCGGACTGGGATAGATTTTGGGAGTTTAGTGAAATTGAAGGAAATGCAGAACAGATTGAAAGTGTTGAGGATGCCATAGATTTACTTAATGGAACTCTTCACACAGCAGGAGTATATTCCATTCCCCCAAAAACAGGGATATTTTTACAACGACCAGTCCCCTGGTGGTCGTCAGAACTAACTGCCCTGCACAGAACCACAAGAAAGTCCTTAACTCGATTGTGCATGTGCTGTACTGAGGAGAATTTAGTCATATACAAGAAATGTAGAGCACAGTTCCATCGTGCCATGAAAGAAGCTAGGTGCCAGTCTTGGATGTCCTTTGTTTCCTCCATTAACAGTAGAACACCAACATCATCTGTTTGGAGGAAGTCTAAAAGATAGCAGGCAAATTCACCCCAAACCCACCACCAGTGTTAAAGGTAAATGGCCAGTATATGATTGGAGCAACCAAAGTTAGCAATGCCCTGGCTGACCATTTTTCAAATGTATCGTGCAAGTGTGAAGCAGCTCCTGGTCACCAGTATAGGAGCACTGAAGAAAAGAAAGTTTTAAATCTCGCAACAAGAAAGCAAGAGTCATATATTTCTCCTTTTACTGCAATACTATTTTAAAATTATACAAAGCCTTGATCTTTTTCCAAAATTAGTTATGGATGCGAAATATACTCCTCAGCCATCCCAATCCGGTTAAAAATATTAGATTCTATAGCTCATGCTGGTATTAGATTGTCCACAGGAGCGTTTAGAACCTCACCTGTCACAAGTCTTCTTGTTGATGCTGGGGAGTTGCCTCTAGACCTTTACCGAATGTCCTCTATTATTCGATATTAGTTTAGATTGCAAAGACTCCCTAATTCTTTAGCCTTTCAGACTGCAAGCCTTGTAAGGCTCTCAACATACTTTGAGTTGCACCCAAAATCTCCTCAACCTTGCGGGTTTCGGGTGAAACAATTATTAAACAATCTGGATATAATTAGAATTAAGGTGCTTCCATTCAAGGTATCATCAACGCCTCCATGGAAATTACCTGACTTATCTTTTTATAAATTCTTTATTGGAGTTAAGAAGAATATGACTTGACTTAGAATCCAGGTATCTTTTTATGGAACATGTTGCAGAACATAGGGGATCGACTTTTATATATACTGATGGCTCCAAATCTGATGTTGGCGTTGGATTTGGAGTACATAGTAATGATTTTAATTGTAGAGGTGCACTTCCCCTTACAACTTCCATATTTACTGCATAACTGTATGGCATACTAATCGCTATTGAGAAAATAGCTTTGGAAAAGGAGGGTAATTTTACAATTTTTAGTGATGCAAGGAGTGTTCTTTAAGCTTTAGAAGTTTTCAATCCTAGTAACCCTCTAGTTTTAAAGATTTTAGAATGGCTTTTTATTATTGGACGGAGAGGTATAACAGTTCGATTTTGTTGGGTTTCAGCACATATAGGTGTCTGGGAATGAGAAGGCAGATTTACTGGCGAAGAATGCGGCATCCGAGTTGCTACCAAGGAGGTATCCCATTCCCTGAAATGTTTTCCTACCTTACATCAAGAAATTGGTTTGTAATAAATGACAACAGCACTGGGATAGTTTAGATGGCAATAAAATGAGGGAAGTAACAAATATAATATCACCTTGGAGGTATAACATGATACCCAAAAAATGGGGGACAACTCTTTGTCGTCTCCGTATTGGTCAAACACGGTTGACACACGAGTTTCTGCTAAAGGGCCAACAACAACCGTATTGTGAGGACTGTTTTGTACCTTTAACAGTGAGGCAATTGTTGACCGAATGCCCTAATTATAATAACTTAAGAAACAGATATCTGTTTGAGGCTCGAGGTGAGGATGGCAGATTCATCCTTGCCAAGATTCTTGGACATGTGTCATAATATGCAAGAGGCATTTTTAGAATTATTTCAGAAGCAGGTCTTCTGAAAACTATTTAACTATTATAATGACTTCTTAACTTTTATGGTTTTAATTGAATTCTCTTTTATTTTTCATATATAATAAATGCTATCGGCGTCAATGACCTTAGATGTCAGGATGCCAGAAAACTTTCAATCAATCAATCGTGGCAAAGAAGACTGGGTCTCCATTGATTGCCCAAATGACCTGACTGCACTGCACCTGTCAAGAGCACGACGCCCTATTTCACATGTATGTCTTTTCTAGGGGGAAAGCCATGTAACGCATGTATTTCACACGGTAGTGAACTGTAACAATATTTCCTTTTTCGTATATCTCTCTCTCTCCCCCTTGACTGATAACAGTACCTTTGTGACATTCTTGCTCGGAACGGCTTGCATATAAACTCGTTATCTGTTCAAATAAGGTTAATTGCATTCATCTCGTCACTCTGTTATAACCAAACAGCAACCTCGCACAAAACAATTCGCGAGATGATAGACTTCGATAAAAATATAAAATTGCTTTCTGCTTCCGTGTTTTCATGCAGATGGTTCAATTAATAACTTTGAATGGGTCCTTCTTTTGCCGCCTCTTTTGTTAAGTATTCATCTAATCTGGATTACATAAGGGGTTGTGATGGTGCCGAGAGAGAGAGGTTATGACTCAAAGGCAGGGTGCAATCAACTGAGTAGTTTATCAAAGAACACACTCCCTTATATACAAAATCTCAAAGCAACAAGAATTTTCATGTTCAAATATTGACAATGTTACAGAGGAGAAAAGAAAACATGAATTTTCATGTTCGTTTTAGTGCGAGGGAAAAGCGAAGGTACAAGCATAATATATACAAAAGGATTTATGTATAATTGTGTGACACACGGTTGGTACATGGCTCCCCCCCTAAAAATGACATACTGTACAAGTTAAATAGGGCGCCCTGATCTAGATAGGGGAAATGTAGGCGGGTCATCTGGCAGGAGATAAGCAGGTTTTAGACGATCAATGGAGACCCAGTCTTCTTTGCCACAAATGTTTAGTAGGAATGCTTTCGGACTGCGGCGGATCACAAGGAAAGGGACCGTGTAAGGGGGCGTTAGTGGTGGCTTGGTAGTGTCGTTGCATAGAAAGACGTGCGTTGCAGAGTGCAAGTCTGTTGGTATGTGATGCTTTGCTGGGGGCTTGTAAGTCTGGCGGCATGGAGTAAATTTTCCCACGACGTGACGTATGCGCTGGAGATCGTCGAAGGAGGTTTTAGAAGGAAAAAATTCAGCAGGGATGACCAACGGGTCGCCATACACCCTTTTCAGCTGCCGAGACGTCGAGGGCGTCTTTAGGAGTGGTCCTTAGTCCCAGGAGGACCCAGGGAAGCTGAGTAAACCAGTTGGAATCCTTGCAGCGGGACATGAAAGCTGCTTTGAGGGTGTGATGAAAACGTTCAACCATTCCATTGGCAGCGGGGTTGTAGGCCATTGTCTGATGTAGGGTGATGCCCAGGAGATTCGCTAATGATGTCCACAATTGAGAGGTGAAGGTGGTTCCCCTGTCAGAAGTAATATGTTCAGGGATACCAAATCTTGCAATCCATCCAGAGAGTAAGGCAGATGTACATGAGGCGGACGTTGCAGTTTCCATGGGAATGGCTTCAGGCCAACGGGTGGAGCGGTCGATGATGGTAAACAGGTAACGATGTCCTTGTGATGTGGGTAGGGGACCTACAACGTCGACGTGAATGTGTGCGAAACGACGCTGAGGTTAAGGAAAGGTGCCCACTCCTGAATCCGTGTGTCGATGTACTTTGTAAGTTTGGCAAGAAGTACAGGTGTGGAGCCAATCCTTAGCATCCTTAGAAATGCCGTGCCAAATGAACTTTGCCTTCAGCAGCTGTGCAGTAGAACGGCACGAGGGATGTGAAAGGCTGTGAATGAAATCAAACACCTGTCGGCGCATGGGAGCAGGAATCCAAGGTCGCGGTCTGCCAGTACTGACGTCACAGAGGAGGGTGGTGTTGGAGTCTTCGAGGGGAAAGTCTTCCCAACGGAGGGACGTACAGGATGTCCTACATGCTTGATACTCTGGATCCTGTCGTTGGGCTTCAGCCAGTTGAACGGCAGCCAACGTGTTTCTTGACAGGGCATCGGCAACGGGATTCATTTTCCCAGGGACGTATTGAAGGGTGCAATTGTATTCAGCCACGGCGGAGAGATGTCGGCGTTGCCGGGCGGACCAGGCATCAGACTGTCGAGTAAAGGTGTGCACCAGAGGCATGTGGTCTGTGCGAATGACGAAGGGCGTACCTTCAAAGAAATGACGAAAGTGACGGACAGCCAAGTGCACCGCCAGCAATTCTCGATCGAAGGTAGAATAACCCGATTCTGCCTTGGACATTTTGCTGCTGAAGAAGGCGAATGGGCGGGGCGAGCCGTTGACCACCTGCTCGAGTACTGCACCAATAGCGACGTCGCTGGCCTCAGTGGAGAGAAGGAGAGGGGCATGGGGGATAGGAAAAGTGAGAGCCGCAGCAGCTGATAGGGCCTTCTTTGCATTGCAGAAGGCTGCATCCTGAAGGGGACCCCATTTCAGGTCCTTTGGCTTGCCCTCGATGGAGGCGTAGAGGGGAGCAAGAGTGGCGGCAATGGCTGGCAGAAAACGGTGATAATAGTTGATCATGCCCAAGAATTCCTGTTGAGCTTTGACGGTTGAGGGGACGGGGAAATTCTGAACGGCTGCTACCTTCTCAGGGAGGGGGTGGACACCTTCAGGAGTGATGCGGTGCCCTAAGAACGACACTTCGTTGGCGCCAAAGGTACACTTGTCGTACCGGACTACAAGGTCGTTTTGTTGCAGGCGGTCGAGCACGATGCGCAGGTGACGGAGGTGTTCCTCTTTTGAGGAGGAGAACACAAGTATGTCGTCCACATAACATACACAGAAAGGGAGGTCCCCTAAGATGCCATCCATGAGACGTTGAAACGTGGCCCCAGCATTACGAAGGCCAAAACAGGAGTAATTGAAGGTGTATATACCAAACGGAGTGGTGATGGCAGTCTTGGGGATGTCTTCTGGGTTCATAGGCACCTGATAATACCCCTTCAGGAGATCGAGCGTAGAGAAAACCTTTGCTTTGTGCAAGTAGGAGGTCACGTCGGCAATGTTTGGGAGGGGGTAGTGATCCGGTTCTGTTTGCATGTTCAGGCGCCTGTAATCCCCGCACGGACGGAGGGAGCCGTCTTTCTTCAGAACGATGTGTAAGGGTGACGACCATGGGCTGGAGGCCTTTTGGCAAAGGCCCATTTCCTCCATTTCGGCAAATGTCTGTTTGGCGGCTGCTAATCGTTCCGGTGCCAGACGTCTAAATTTTGCGAAGACTGGGAGTCCTGTCGTCTTGATATGGTGATAAATACCGTGCTTGGCAGGAACCGTGGGCGTTCTGGACGGAAAACATCCGGGTACGACGTGAAGAGGTGGGCGTAGGCATCCGTAGGTGCGCTAATGTGGAGAGCGAGGTTAGAGGGGGCAGGTTGAAGAGGTGTCGACAAGTACGAGTCTACGTTGACCAATCGTCAGTGGGCAACATCGACCCGAAGGTGGAAATGAGAGAGGAAATCCGCACCGAGGATTGGCATGGTGACGTCAGCAACGAGAAACTTCCAATTGAATTTACCGTTTCCGAACAATAATGTGAGGTTCTCGTAACCGTAGGTGGGTATCGCAGATCCGTTGGCAGCTACCAAGCGGACGTCGGCAGATGTACACAGACTACGTCGTGTCTTGAAGAGTTTCCTTGGCAAAAGAGAACGACAAGCACCCGTGTCTACCAAAAATCGCACGCCCGTTCCTGCATCCTGTAAAAAGAAAAGATTAGAAACACGGGAGGCCACCGCCACGAGCGATGGCCTACTTACACATTTTTTGGCCACTGACAATCCTCGGCACATTTCTTCGCAGTTGCCCCGAATCTGAAGTGGTAGTAGCAAAATTGCGGCGGATGGGAGGTAGTAAGTGGCTGTAGAAGTCGTTTGTTGGGGCGCGAGCGATGGGTGGATGGTGGGCGGCTTTGTCTCTGCTTTGGCACGTCACGGTGTGGGCGTGTATGTCCTACGGCATTCATGTCAGCTTCAGTTGATGTTGAATAGGCATCCTCTTCATCAGGGGTGGAGGCGTTGATGGAGGTCTTGAAGTGGCTGTCCATAAGGGCGTCGGCTGTGGTCATCAAGTCCTTTATGGGTAAACTATCGACATCGGGTATGGCAGCGCGTATAGGTCCGGGTAAACGGCGTATCCAAAGGGCACGCAGTAGGTTCACCTCACGAGGAGAGCCGTCTGCGGCAGGTTGAAGGCGAGCGATACTGGTCATTTCCCTGAGGGCAAGCGAAGCCCTTTGGTCCCCCAACGGTTGTTGCGAGAGCTGAAAAAGCTTCACTACACGGGCGGCTGGCGACGGCGAGTACTGCTGCAGAAGGTATGTTTTGAGGGCGTCATACGCTATTGGCGTGTCTCCTTGTTCACAAAGCCAGTCGGATATTTCCGGGAAGGTGTCCTCGGGTATCGCCACGAGAACATAATCTGCTTTGGTGGATGAGCGAACCACGCCGTTCATGCGAAACTGGACTTCTGCGCGCTGAAACCAAGCAAATGCCTCTCCGCTGGCGAACGGTGAAAGTTTCAATGTTGCGGCTGCAGCGCCAACTGCTGTAGTAGAGTCCGTCATAGTACCAGCGATGGAGGGGCGAGGGAGGTGGGGGTGGAAGGCAGTGGGAGCGAGTCAACTTCCGGGGTCACCAATGTGACGGTGCCGAGAGAGAGAGGTTATGACTCAAAGGCAGGATGCAATCAACTGAGTAGTTTATTAAAGAACACACTCTCTTATATACAAAATCTCAAAGCAACAAGAATTTTCATGTTCAAATATTGACAATGTTACATAGGAGAAAAATAGACATGAATTTTCATGTTCGTTTTAGTGCGAGGGAAGAGCGAAGATACAAGCATAATATATACAAAAGGAATTATGTACAATTGTGTGACACACGGTTGGTACAGGGCATTGATAAGAGTCCAACCCTCTACCTTTAGCATCTTTTCATAGTTTATATATGAAAGATCTATTTCTATGTTATTACTGTTCTTAAAGAGTTTTATGAGTTGTTCATTACCTCTCTTGTAGTTTGCCTATTTCCATATTTCGTTTCCGCAATGGGCTATTTTTTTTTTTTTTTTGTTGGGGCCTTTCGTCTTATAATATCCTGTTTTTACAACCGGGGATGCAGGTTACCTTGTAATAACAATAACAATAACAATGACAACAATAATAATAATAATAATAATAATAATAATAATAATAATAATAATAATAATAATAATAATAATAATAATAATAATAATAATAATAATAATTACCTATATGCCGTGTGGAAGACAAGGAACTGTATGATGGAATAGTAAGGTCGAAGAAATTAAAGATGAATTTATCAATAAATTATTAAATCTCTATATTATATAATATGAAGATCTGTAACAAGTATGTTTTTAGATTCAACTAAAATTCTAGGAAGTATTGATCAGAAATTTTCATATCGAGGTATTGGGACTTTCGAAGGTTTGTACGTTCATTTTATATTGATATTCTTAGATTTTTATTGTTGCTATTATCATTACTAAGATTTTATCACCATTAGTATAACCAAATACTAAAGATAATAAGAGAATAGTAAAACTCGGAATATAAATATAAACAATTATAGTACTTTAACAATCGTAAAACCCCAACCGTAACAACTAAATCTAAAGCTGCGGGAGAACTAGAAAACAAATTGAGTCAAGAATTCAATTTAAGAGGGAAAATGGAATTCTTGGCTCGAAAAAAAAACTGGAAGGAACGCTCCCCTTGAAATAAAAAGCAAATCTCTTGAACAGAATATAAACAAGATATATTCTTTTATATTCCCCGCTCCCCTAATACCTTTTAAATTTCCATGTTCTTGTAAGATTTATTCCCCTTCCATCTAGCCTCGTTTGATGGTAGTTTTTTTTTTTTCCTTTTAAAAACCAGAGAAACCTTCCCTTGTAGCCCTCCAAAAGGTGTGAAATGCATGTAGAAAGCAGAGAGAGAGAGAGAGAGAGAGAGAGAGAGAGAGAGAGAGAGAGAGAGAGAGAGAGAGTAGTGATGGTTTTGGTTTGTAGAACCCTTACAAATATTTTTCTCTTTCCAGGAGGAATTACTTTAACAATTAGAACCTAATTCAGTTTCGAAAAGTTTGAGACTATTTTAGTGAAGTCATAAATATCGAACAAAGCTTCAATGGAGGCCAAAGGTTTCTCCCCATACCCTTCCCTACCTCATTCACTGTACAGCTTCCTTACGTTTTACCTAACTTTAGTTAAAACATAAGGCAGATACAAATCGGATTACACGAAAGACTAAATAATACATTTTAAATTAAGTCAATGAAACATATGGTGTTTTATCTTAAGGTTATGTTTTTAGGAAATTAATTTGAAGACTATCTGGTTGCCTAAAATAATTTTCACTAAACCCAATTTTAGTTTGGTGAGAATAATAAGCTTTGACAATATTGACTATACAAGGAAGCTTGGTTTATGAAGAAAAAAGGAAATTATTTCACATATATTTTAGTCCCGAATTGTTCAATCAGAAGGACGAAAGCCACATGGAATATGAGACTTTTAAACATTTTTAAAGTATTGAAATTAAGAATAAGCATGATATTGAAATTTAAGATATATTTTAATTGATAAACAAAAGATTAATCAAAGTATGTTAATATAGTAAATATTATAATCGATAGTTACAGTGTCCCGTGGAATCGGTATAATAGATATTTCAGTTCATTAATAATGCAATAGGGACGGCTAATTGAATTCCTACATAAGACGTAGATTCGAATCACTCCATAACTTACGCGTGAACAGACAGGATATAACAATACATTGTCAACCTTGGCTGGATACCTTATCGCCAAATGCTGGTCACTTTATTGTCAGTTTTGATTAAAGTTGACCAGTTAAGGTTCTTGTATGGTCTGTAACTTGAGGAGGCCCGTTCTAATTTAGCTTTTTTGAAGTAGACTATTCACATGTAGAAAAGATTCGATTCGGTACAAAATACCCATTTGACGAAACGCCTGTTTAACGCAAAGGCCGTTTGACGAAATACGTTCAACAAAAAATAAAGTGTCATCAAAACTGTTTGATAAAATAAGTCTTGTCAAAACTTCTGTTCAATTTAATGTTTGTCAGACAAAATATGTAATTGGCAAAATTTCTCCTCCGTTTGACAAAGCAAATTTGACAAAACCTCTAAACGAGTGTCTGTTCAACATGTTCTTTAATGATAATATCACCGATCAATTTTATGACCTATCATTATAACTGCCTATTCATTATCTTGTTAGCCATCTTCTTTGCCCACACATTAGCCTCCTTTACCCACTTTTTAGCCTAACCTACCCATTTTAGCCGCCTTCTTTACCCACATTTTACCCTCCTTTACCCACTTTTAACTTTCTTCTTTACGCACTTTTTAACCACCACCTTTTCCAATTTTAACATCCTCCTTTCCCAAGTTAAGCTTTTTTTTTTTTTTTTTTTTTTGCGCACGTTTTAGCCTCCTTCTTTACCCACTTGTTAGTCTTCTTCTTTGCCCACACTTAGCCTCTTTTACCCACTTGTTAGCTTTCTTATTTTCCCATTTTTTAACTTACTCCTTTACTCAGTTTAGCCTTCTTCTTTGACCATATTTTAGCCATCTTTACCAACTTATTAACCTCCTTTACCCACGTCTTACCCTTCTTCTTTACTCACTATTTATCCTTCTTTGCCCACATTTTACCCTAATTTTCCCACATTTTAGCGTTCATCTTTACCGACTTGTTAACCTTTTTCTTTACCCACTATTTAGCAGCCTTCTTTACCAACTATTTAACTGCCTTCTTTACCCACCTTTTAGCCATCTTCTTTTGCTCACTTGTTAGCCTACTTTGCTCATTTTTTTTTTTTGCATACTTCTTTACCAACTTGTTAGCATTCTTCTTTACCCACATTTTAACCACTACCTTTGCCCAGTTTTTAACCTCCTCCTTTACCCATTATAACCTCCTCCTATACACATTTTAGCTTTCTTTGCCCATATTTTAACTTCCTTCTTTATCCTCATGTCAGACTTCTTTTTTACTAGGTTTTAGCTTTCTTTTTTGCCCACATTTAAGCCTCCTTCTTTACCCACTTGTTAGCCTTCTTCATTGCCCACATTTTAGCCTTATCTTAACCCATTTATTAGCCATCTTCTTTGCCCACATTTTAGCCTCCTCGTTAATGCACTTTTTAGCCTTCTTCTTTGCCCAAATTTTATCCTCCTTTACCCACTTATTATCCTTTTTTCTTCTCCCACTTTTTAACCTCCTTCTTTACCCATTAAAACCTCCTCCAATACCCAGTTTAGCCTCCTTCTTTACCAACATTTTACACTCCTCCTTCAATCACTTGTTAGCATTCTTCATTATCCACATTTTACCCTCATCTTTATACTCACTTGTTAGCTATCTTCTTTGCCCACATTTTAGCGTCCTCCTTTACCCACATTTCAGCCTCCTTCTTTACTCACTTGTTAGTCTTCTTCTTTGTCCACATTTTAGCCTCCTCCTTTACCAACTTGTTATTCTTCATCTTTGCCCACATCTTATTCTTCTTTACCCACTTGTTAGCCTTATTATTTACCCACCTGTTAGCCTTCTTCTTTATCCACTTTTTAACCGACTTCTTTATCCATTTTGCCCTTTTACCTTTGCCCATATTTTAGCCTCCTTTTCCCATTTGTTAGTCGTCCTCCTTACCCACATTTTAGCCTCTTCCTTTACCCACTTGCTAAACTTCTACTTTGGCCACATTTTAGCCTCCTTTATCAATTAGTTAGCGTTATTCTTTGCCCACTTTTTACCATCCTCCTTTACCCACTTGTTAGCATTCTTCTTTGCCAACATTTTAGCCACGTATACCCAGTTGTTAGCCTTTTTAAGCCACTTTTTAATCTTATTCTTTATCCACTTGTTGGTCTTCTTCTTTGCCCACGCTTTAGCCTCCTTTAAACACTTGTTACACTTCTTCTTTACCCACTTTTAACATCCTCATTTACCCATTTGTTAGCCTTCTTCTTTACCCACATTTTATCCTCTTTTTCACAATGGTTAGTCTTCTTACCCCTTCTTAACCTCCTTTTTCACCCACTTGTTAGCCTCATTTGTTACTCACTTTTTAACCCTCTTTCTTGCCGACTTGTAAGCCTTCTTCTTTGCCCATATTTTAGCCTCCTCCTTTACCCATATTCTAACCTACTCCTTTGCTCACTTGTTTGCCTTCTTCCCTCCCCACATTTTATCCGGATTTTACCCATTTGTTCGCCTCCTTCTTTGCCCACATTTTATCCTCCTCTACTCTTCGATTATTGTTTGTTATCCACGTTTTAGCCTCCATCTTCACCCACATCTAGCCTCCTTCATTACCCATTCGTAAGCCTTCTTCTTTTGATACATTTTATCGTACTTCTTTCCCCACTTCTCATCCTTCTCCTTTACCCACATTTTATCCCCCTTCTTTACCCACTTGTAAGCCTTCTTCTTTGCCCACATATTAGCCTCCTTTTTACCCACTTGTTAGCCTTTTTCCTTACCCACATTTTAGCCTCGTTCTTTACCCACTGGTCAGACTTTTCTTTACTCAGTTGTTAGCATTCTCTACCCATATTTTAGCCCCCTTCTTTGCCCACTTGTTAGCATATCTCTTCACTCACGTTTTAGCCTTCTTTGCCCACTTGTTAGTCATTTTCTTTCTCTACATTTTAGCCGGATTCTTAACCCACTTGTTAGAGTCCTTTTTTGCCAACATTTTAGCCCATTTCTTTACCCACTTGTAAGCTTTCTTCTTCGCCCACATTTTAGCCTCCTTACTTACTTACTTGTTAGTCTTATGTACCCACACTTTTGCCCCGTTCTTTGCCCACGTGTTAGCCTTCTTCGTTGTCCATATTTTTGCCTTCTTCCTTACCCACTTGTTAATCTTCTTCTTTACTTACATTTTACCCTCCTTCTTTACCTTCTTGTTAGCTTTCTTCTTTAACTACATTTTAGCCATCTTCTCAGCCCACTTGTTAGTCTTCTTCTATACACTCATTTTAGCCTCCTCCTTCACCCACTTCTCAGCCTTGTTCTTTACCCACATTTTAGCCTCCTCCTTTACCCACTTATTAGCCTTCTTTTTTACCCACTTGTTAGATTTGTTCTTTACCCACATTTTAGCCTCCTTCTTTACCCACTTGTAAGCCTTCTTCTTTGCCCACATTTTAGCCTTTTCCTTTACCCACTTGTTAGCCTTTCTCTTTACCCTTATTTTAGCTTCCTTCTTCGCCCACTTGTTAGCCATCTTCTTTGCCCACATTTTAGCATTCTTCTTTACCCACTTGTTAGCCTTCTTCTTTACGCATATTTTTAGCTTTCTTCTTCACCCACATTTGGCGTGCTACTTATCGCACGTGTTAGTCTTTTTTATCCACCTTTTAGACTCATTCTTTACCCACTTGTTTGCCCTCTTCTCTTCCCGCATTTCAGCCTTCTTCTTTACCCACATTTCAGCCTCCTCCTTTGCCTAATTATTATCCTTCTTGTTTACACACATTTTAGCTTCCTCCTTTACCCACTTGTTAGCCTTCTTCTTTATCCACATTTTAGCTTCCTTCTTTGCCCACTTGTTAGCCATCTTCTTTGCCCATATATTAGCCTGATTCTATACCAACTTGTTAGCCTCCTTCCTTACCCACTTCCTAGCCTTCTTTTATGCCAACATTTCAGCTTGTTAGCCTTCGTTTTTACCCACATTTTAGCCTCCATTACCCACTTGTTAGCGTTCATTACCTACTTGTTAGCCTTCTCGTTTATTCATTCCTGATTCCGTTTTCTGTAAACGTATTTTAAATCTATTCTTCATAGTGTAACTGCCAGGGTTTCTGCCGGGTTTTCCCTCTGTTGGACTTATCGTTGAATGCCTACCCGTCTTCAGCGCCAATTATAGAGCCCTAATTCCTTAATATAAAATTATCCATTAAATTTTCTCTCCATTTCTTCTATAAAATGGAAGTCATCCTTGTGCCATCCATATAGCAGGGATTTCTAACTAGCTAAAACATATGTTGGGTTTCACATATCACAGAACAGTGAGAGGTAAAAGTGAAATACTGAATACGGTTGCCTTCCGCAGGAAAAGAATTAAGCGTATTATTTTCCTCGAAGAAAAAGTAATTTCCTACAAGTATACATTAAAATTTATAGAAAACAATACTATGTTATATTTCGAAGTGAGTTTTAACCATATTCGATATATGCAGTATGTTTAAATGAGCGTTTAATCTGTTAAATATGGGAAACCAAATTGAAACGTTTTGAAATAACATGTTGTCCTTTTATCTATAAAACTTGATGTATGAGGAATTTATAAAAATCATTTAGAGGATTATCTTTACACTGGACAGCAAACCCAATTTGGGAGAGAAAATTCCGAAAACAAAGAAACTATTCAATCTTTGTGTCCTATTTAAAATGAATCGAAGTAGTATTTAAGTGATGCTTAGATTCCTAATTGTTACGGAACAATTGTAAGATCATTTGTTGAGAATGACTAATGCGGTAGAATTCAAGCTATATTTAATAGCCGCTGATTTGAATAAAGAAATTTACGTTGATAAAGATACGCAGAAGAAAATAGGGCTCTACATTAAGTGCAGAAAAGATAAAACATTAGGTTTTCGAAACACCCATCTGCCTTAATTTTTCTCCTGTCTATCCTTCATCCGTTATCGCTCTCCTCACTATCCTTCCATTCTTGTATTCTATTATATCCCCACTTCATTCTCTCTCTCTCTCTCTCTCTCTCTCTCTCTCTCCTCTCTCTCTCTCTCTCTCTCTCTCTCTCTCTCTCTCTCTCTCTCTCTCTTTACACCTTTTTTTCCAATAGGAGGACATTAAGGATAATATCTCTATCCCGAGCATCCGTCCCTACTATCTTAAATTTCACGAAAGCCCCATGAAAGTTTACATTAATTTCATACAAAAAAGAAACAATTGACAATTTTAAATTTCAATACTTTTTTCAGTATTTCTCTTATAATAGTTGGGAAAACAGAGAGATGCATGGATACTGCAAAATTGCAAGAACGGCATGTATTCTTTTGAAGGGGCCATAAGCCAAATATAAATTTCCTAAGACATCACATGCAAATTAAAATAGTCACTTTCAAGATTGCAGAAGAGAGAGAGAGAGAGAGAGAGAGAGAGAGAGAGAGAGAGAGAGAGAGAGAGAGAGAGAGAGAGAGAGAGAGAGAGAGGAGAGAGAGAGAGAGAGAGAGAGAGAGAGAGTCTTTTTTTCCACATGAAAATAAACTAACGTATAATTTCGAATCAATTATGCTCGTTGAGATAAAGATTGGCAGTGTCATGAGGGACTGTACAGGGGATTAAACAATTCCATTAGCCAATTAAAACTAAACTACGAACATTTTTATCCTAGAATTGAAATCTCATTTTTTTTCAAGCTTGTTTTCTCAGATTATAATCTGAAAAAAAAAAATAAAAGTTGATGGTTCAATATTAGATTTTTTGAAGTTTTGAACCCTCCTCAACTAAATCAGATAATAATAATAATAATAAAAAAATGCCTTATAACCAACTTAATTGTCAACGTCTCTCAATTGAAGGTACAGTACTTTTTCCATGCTCTTTTACTTGCACGGGAAGCAATACAATTGTGTCGCTCTCTACCCGAAGTCACACTGCAAATACACCGCCTATAACGATGATATTCGCGACCATTGATTCCAAAATGGAACAATCACATCTGTAATATGTATATCTCATCGTTGACCAAGGCAATTTTCCAATGGCTAACGATCCTTCCTTCTTCAATTCCCAGTTCATGTTTTTTTTTGCTTTTTTGAATCATGTAAGGGTCTATTCATTTCTCCCAGAACTAGTAAATTCCCTCTGATTTATTTTACGTTACTAGGGCGCAGATGAGTACCCTCTGGTGTTGAAAGGTGACGCTGTAATTATTTACCGTTTACGAAAAAAAAAAAAAAAATATTTCATCTGATTATTCCTGCTGTTACAGCTTCCAAATCCTTTTTGGATATGTTCTTTTGCATTTATCCAGGTTATTATAATGCCATCTATGGTAAAAATGATAATTTGCTCTAGAATCCTTTTTACTATTGCTGTCTTCGCAAATTAGAATTTGATATCAGCCAGATATCAAATCAATAGTGGTACTGTATGGTATTGGGTACCCATTATCTTCAGGGAAACCCCTGTTATTAGGGCCAAATGATATCTCCATTGTATAGTAAAGAGCAA
>NC_090757.1:70265429-70282929 GCF_036898095.1 Palaemon carinicauda
TGGCTTAGATAATATCTTTGTTTAAACATAACGCATACTTGTTTTGTTTATTTCAGAATGTTTAACGTTATAAGTGTCTCTGTGGAGTTAATTTGTATTAACAACTACTACTTGATTTACTTACTAAAATGACTACCCAAAGGTAAAATTCTCTTAATTGTTTTTCATTGGATTTTAATGTTTTGTGTTATTATTATTTGTTAGAAGCGTTTCCTGTCTTTTTCGCTCTTGTGTTGTTTTTATTATTATATCTGTTTATTATTTGTCACACTCATACAATTCTTATTCATAAGTCATCCGTAAATTGTGTGTCTGCTGTTTTTTGTTACATAAGATTATGTTTCCATGAGCGTATTTCTAAATATATGAATTCGAATTAATGTTTTTTATAATGTATATTGTGTACTTCTGTGTTGCTTTCTACATTTTCTAACGCAACTAAATTAAAGATAGGTATCATATTGATAATGACACAATTATGATTGAAGTAAATAGTTTTGCACGTATTGGTAGTGTTAACGATGTTTTAGAACGATTGTTTACGGTCGAAGGTCTGATCTCATTTCCCTCTTTGTTTTTTTTCGAGAAAAGCAGAAAATTTGGAACGTCATGAAGTAAAAAACAACCATTAAAGAACTCTCTCTCTCTCTCTCTCTCTCTCTCTCTCTCTCTCTCTCTCTCTCTCTCTCTCTCTCTCTCTCTCTCTCTCTCTCATTTTAGATTCTCCCTAAAGACAAAAAACATTTATGAAATGCGGAAGAAAGTCTTCCTTCATGTATACATTTTTCGTCACTCTGTGACCTTTTCTTGAATTTTAATTAAATGAAATAGCTTTCATTAAGTTGGCTTCTTGATAGAAATAAAGCTAGAAATTAACTGTTACACAGTATCCAACCTGAAATGTACCCTTATATATTAGAAACACAAAGTTAACCAATGCAGACAGTTATAAAGAATTAAGAGCCAGACAAACATGGAGTTGTTGAGCCATGACAGTTATTTGTTTTATGTTTTCCACGAGTAAATATTATCACGACACTTCAATCATTGTTTGGAAAGATAAAAGGATTTACCCGGAATCCGGTACATCACGCACAGAGAATTTCTGCGAAACGTGAAAGCTTTAATTGAAACCTCTACTTGTTCATAGTATGGAGAAGGAAAAAAGAGCATTGGTGAGGCAAAAGGTTATTTATTTAGAGCATACGTTATGAGATAAAATTTAGTAAGCTTTCAGGAGTTATGAGAGTAATCTCCCATATATAATAAAGAACAAGTGTCTGACTATGTATATGAAGATATATCCCATTCCTGTCACGGTAACCGGCAGGGGGAAGAGGTAATACCTGGTGAGAGGGGCACACTCAGAAACCGCACTCACCCATGAATTGCCGAATCAGCCTGTTGAAGTTAGGAAAGAGAAGAGAGAGGGGTTGGGAAGGTTAAATCTGTTGGTGTGTGCATACCTGTCTAAATATTTAGCAGTCATTTTTGTCGGGTCGCAAACACTAGTTATATGATAACCTTAAAAGAGGCCTTTGTCCTCATGAAAATGACATTACCAAAATGTGCAAAGGCTTTAAACAATTCTTTGTGCTCCATCTAAAAATTGTTTGTTCGGAATAAAAAAGGAAAGAAATTGCAAATGACACCTGCATCTCAAAAATACACTATGGCAAAGTTTCGCTTTATTTTCCTTGCACTTTGGAGACGCCTTTTAAGAACTCGAGAATTCCTATTGATCTTCATTTTTGATAAGCTATTTTAACTTTTGTAAAAACTCGACGTAAATGAGCCAGAAGTCCTGAAAATGTAGCTCTAAAACCTTTTATAATTTTCGCTAAAATTCGAAAAAAAAAATTTCTTACCGATGGAAAAATACAGTTGAGGGTGGATTGGTAGTTTTGCAAATGTAAAATTGTGGGACTATTTGTTTTGATAAAAGTATTTTCAATGTAAAACTTGGTAAACTTTTGCTAGGTTCTTGATCAAGAAGGGTGGGTACTTGTTAAGTTTGCGTGTTGAAAAACTTTAGTATTATTTTGATATCCTGATGATTTCTGTAATCATGATTTCGAATCCATTCCAGATATGATTAGGGAACTTGTTTAGATGATTTCAGTTATTGCTTAAATAGGTGTTATTTATGTATAACTAGTGTACTTGAGCTGTTAAAAAGTACTTCTAAATATTCAGATACACACACACACAAACACACACAGATTCAACCCTTCCCTCCTTCCCCCTTCCCTAATTACAACCCACTGGTTCTGCAATTCGTGGGAGAAAATGGTTTCCAAGTGTAGTCACTCCTATAAGCTGTTGGATGTCCGGATGTTTGAGGAAGATTTCCAAGTCACCCCTTTCTAGACGACAGGTGTCAGGGAGCATGAAATAGGTCAAATATTTATTATTGGAATATTTTACCGGTTTCATGTTCCCCCCAGACACCTATCTTAAAGAAAGGGTTGAAGTGGAAATCTCTCCAACGTTAGGACATCCACAAACTTATGAGTGACTGTACCTCTCGGGGTAACCCCTCTCACCTCGGTATGACTATTTCCTCTCCCCCTGAACATGACAGAATATATATACATATATACAAATATATATATATATATATATATATATATATATATATATATATATATATATATCTATATATCAATATATATATATATATATATATATATATATATATATATATATATATATATATATATATATATATATATATATATATATATATATATATATATATTTTACGTGTATATATATCTATCTATATATATATATATATATATATATATATATATATATATATATATATATATATATATATATATATATATATATATATAAATTAATAGAAAGATATATATACACGTAAATATATATATATATGTATAGATATATATATATATATATATATATATATATATATATATATATATATATATATATATATATATATATATATAATTACGTGTATTTAAATATATATCTATCTATTAATGTGTATATATATATATATATATATATATATATATATATATATATATATATATATATATATATATATATATATATATATATATATATATATATATATATATATATATATATATATATAATGTTTGTTTGAAAATGTTATACGCACATATCGTGGTTCCACCTCGTGTCTCTTCAAAGTGATATAGAATTATTGGACTTGTAGGTTACTACTTATAATAAGTCAAAGTTTAAGTTACTTTAAACAATTTATTGTTAGCTCTATCAGTGGAGTATTGATGGTTTGTTCAGATGACCATTCCGTATGAATAGATGAATAGAACTACTTTACAATAATCTCGCGTCGATGACGTAGTATTAGTTATCTCAGCATTTCATGTAAATACAAAGAGAAATGATAACATAGCCTTATAGCCGGAAGTCAGGTGGTTCCGGTAGGGATCATTCGGTCAACTGTTTCTCACGGGAGGCGTGTGACATGTTTACAAGACATAAATAAATGTTTACCTATGCAATGCTTTCGCTTAGTCTATTTTCACATCCGGTTATGGCTGTCGTCACACACTCCCAACTCTCCAATGATCCCTTGGGTCATGGGTTTATAAATGTATATATTACATTAGCTCGGACAGCTACCTACAAGCATTGAACATTAAAATTACATTAAAAATATGTTTCCTAGGAGTGTGACTGGATATATATTTTAGTCATATCCATAAACAAGTGATTAAGGATGAATATGTAAAAAAAGGTATATGTAAAAAAAAAATACATACCTAACAGACATAGTAAAAAATAAAGAAAAATGCATGGAAAATACAGATCCATTTATGCTATATATGGCATATTGCTAGCAAATGATTATGAGGTACCATAAAAACTGAACATGTACATACGAATTGGTAAGTTGTTAAAGAATAGTTGTTACCTTTGTCAAAGATACAGATATATTATAATAGATATTATTGTTCATTAGTAACTGATTAAGAATATTTGTTACTTTGGTAATGATATAACTACATCAAAACTGATATGATTATTCATTAGTAACTGATTAAGAATATTTGATACCTTGGTAAAGATATAAATACATCAAATTTGATATTAATGTGCACAAGATGAAAATTCCTGGTACGTACATGCACCACGGTTTCAAATATATATATATATATATATATATATATATATATATATATATATATATATATATATATATATATGGCTTAGATATTTCATTAGGTGCCCGAAAGATACCCTTTTTTTAACATATAGGGCTACAATATTTTATTAGGTGCCCAAAAGATACTTTAACTGTTCATATATATAAAATACAAATGCATTTTCCTGGAGTCTCTTCAACTACATACTACTAGCGCACTGAACGGTTTTCACACAATGCTCATTTCCAGACAATTTTACCCACCCCGAGTCAAGTGAAATGGCCAATTTCAAACGGCTCTAAATGTAAATGCTTTCAATGCAATAGGAGTGTTGTTTGGACGTGGCAAAACGTTCCTCTGGAGCTTCACCAGTTTTTACCTGAACCTACGCCAAGCAAAGATGTTAACGGCGATAAGAATCACCACCGTAACGCTGATTGATGCCAGCGACACGTAGAAACGAAGATTCCCCCCTGCATAAGTCGGTGATGGGTGGTTCATCTCGGCTAGTTTCGTCAACCGATTAGCCACCCGTGCGTTGTATGGGAGAGGTAAGGATGGGATTGTAGTGGTCCATGTGAAATTCACAAAGTAGCCCCAATCCCCGATGATAGTGTTAATTCCTTGGACCGTGTAATTTGTGGACATCCTGATGCAACCGTCAGCTGCAACGAAGACCTGGGAGTGGGTCGTGGATCCGTCAGGGCATGAAACATTGAAACCGGCCTTGTTGTATCGTATCCACGAACCGTTGTTCAATCTGTAATTGAACTTATCGTCAAAAGGATAAAGTTTTTTCAGACAATCTTCATATGTATGGGAGAGAGAACCGTTTAGCACTATACCTAACTAACATGAATCCATTGATATATGATGGAATTCAAAGGAGTCAGCTGTACATACTTTATTATTCATTGCTTCTGAACAGTGAGTTAATTTATCCAAGTCTCTAATGACCGTATATGTTTTCTTATCAGGGGAAATCAATACGTGTCCTGTCAAACTGGATATTACTGGACTTGAGTTATTCGTCATGAAAGTTGGGAATGGTGATATTTTGTATGCTCTCCAGGCGTCAGAAGAATCAAAGGGAATTGTAATCCTGATCATTTAATTTTCAATGCTTACTGATATTAAACTATAATAAAATTCTAACTTATGGGCATTTAACAAAGGAACATAACCCATTTTCTTCAGTACGTTCTCCAAAATTAATGTTAAGTCTTTAATTAGCAAAAGATGTGGTGATAAAACACCCTTAGTTGCTAACTTGATAGCTTCCATATAGTCTTTTGATATCTCAATAAAATGTGAGATTTTAGGTTGGATATGATCTATTTTTGAATTATAATACGTTAACATTGCCAGCAAGTTTTGTACTTCCATAGTCTGACTGATATTACTAGAATGTTCGTTCACCAAACTCATTATTTGATCAATTGATGTTAATTAATTCCTCAGTTCTGATAAAACTGGTTCGTTTTTATGTTCTAAAAATTCAATTTTCTTATTTTGATTACTGATTTTAAGACGATTTGAAATTTGTAAGCCTAAACTTGCAATAGATCCAAAGATGTTTAGTGCAGCAAAAATAAACGGGTTACGTCTTTCAAGGTTATTGTGTCGCACAGTCCACATCAGTAGGTCGCGAGCCAGAGCTTCTGCCTCTTCAGTCTTATTTTGCAAGTCGTATGATAACATTTCTGCAACGCTTAATGTTGGTGTAACCGAACTCTCTGTATTAAAAGGAAAATGACGTTTATGCATTTCATTTAATGAAGCAGCGAACCTTGACAGGTCGCTCTTTAAGCTAGTGACGTCATCCTCTGGGAAGAAAATCGGTTGCATATTTACTTCTATAATTATATTGCTTGCTGTAATGAAAACGTCTTCTGTTCTCTCTACAATAGTGCCATATTTAAAATCTATAATTTTAGTTTTAGGGCTCTTCCCATATGAAAAAAATGTCTGAATGAACAATATCACTCCTAACAATAAAGACTTCATTTTGGAAACCTACAATGAGAAAAATATATGTAATTACTCCTGTTGTAAAAAAAAATGTTTACACACACACATGATACAAGTTTCATAGATACAAAAATTTCCCTCAATTCCTTTTCTCTTATTTTAATTTCTTAAGTGAGCCAATGGTACAATTCTCTCATCAGTGGGCTGGGATACGTTTTGAACTCTAAATCTCTTGGCCGTTAATGTTTCTAAAATGTTAAACGGGCCTTCAAACTTAGGGGTCAGTTTGTAATGGAGTCCTTTGCGTACGTATACTTGTATGTATACCCTATCACCCACGGTATATGTTTTAGTTGGCTTCGCTATTTTATCATGATTCCTTTTCATTATGATTTGTGATTCTTCTAGATTCTTTCGAAGGATATCATAACGACTTATGCTTGCATTCATAACATCCTTCAAAGGATTTGATAAATTAGTTGTAGGCGTTAATACATGGAAAGGCGTTCTAGCTGAGGTACCGAACAGTGACTCGTGCGGCAACATTTTAATATATACATGATATGATGTTTCAGAGTACTTAGTACCGCAGGTATGGCAATATCCCAGTTGGGGTCTGATCCCCCTAGTATAACTCTTAATATGTTTAAAAACTTCCTATTCGCTCTTTCCACTTGCCCATTCGACTCTGGGTGATATATCATGGTATTGATTTTCTTTATGCCAAGGAATTCACACAATGAGTTAAGGAAATGATTATTGAATTCTCCACCCGAGTCTGATATTATCATGTGTTGAATTCCATGTTTACAAAAGTAGCACTCTTAAAACTTCTTAGCGCATTCGATCGCGGTTTTAGTTTTAAGCGCTATCTGTTCTGTATATCAAGTCAAAACATCTATAATTACTAAGAGGTGCTTATTTCCTCTGTCTGACTCGTAAAATCTTGTTAATAAATCTAAATATACTCTTTCGAACGGTTGATTGGGCACGGGATAAGCCCCTAGGCTGACAGGTTTCTTCGTGTGCCTTTTGTTTTCCTGACAAGTGCGACAATTAGTTATGTGCTTTTTTATATCTGTAAGCATCGTATGCCAATAAAACAATTAATTGGCTTTCTGAGACGTTATGGTGAACCCTGGGTGACCATGCAATGGATTTGCATGCAACCAATTTAGGTATAAGTGAGATTGGTCGTTAGTCACCTGTGGTGTATTGCGGGTTTTCCTTGTCACAGATATACATAGAATATTATCTTTGATTATATAATTCTGCTGCGTATACTTTATTTATTCCTTTTCCTTAGGTTTTCCGTTCAAAGCATTTATGATTTTTTCTAATTGCTGATTTTTTCTTTGCTCAGTCTGTATTAGTTCAGCTCTCCAGCCCAGATCTTCCTGTTCAGATACAGTTTTAACAATAGGCATGGATGTTGATATATCTATTAATTAAGCTAATGGCTCCATACAAGATGACACGGGGTTGCGTGATAATGTGTCAGCAATGATATTTGCTTTCCCAGGTAAATACCCGATCATCGCGCCAAAGTCTTGGATGATCAAATGCCACCGAGTTCGTTTGGGGCTGTGACTAAAGCCTTTAAAGATGTCGTTTAGGGGCTTATGATCAGTAAGAACCTTGACGGGGTAACCGTATATTATGAACTTAAAATGCACTAGTGAATTAACTGTTTCTAGCCCTTCCTTGTCTATTACTGCATATTTACTTTCGGATGGTCTCAGTTTACGTGAATAAAAAGTTATCGGGGAAAACTGTTTATCATATTGCTGAAGCAATACCCCACCTACTCCTAGGTCTGAGGCATCTGTTGCAATGAAAAATTCCTTATTGAAGTCAGGAAATTTTAAGATAGAACTACACAGTTCATCTTTCAAGGTATCAAATGCCTGTTGATGCTGCTCAGACCATATGAAATCTACGCCCTTCTTCGGAAGATCGGTTAGGGTAGCGGCTATTATTGAATAATTACGTATAAAACGCCTGTAATACCCACTACACCCCAGAAATTGCTGTATTCCCTTGACATTGATAGGTATCGGAAAGTTGCGGATAGCCAACACCTTATCGTGGACTACTTTAAGACCTTGACTAGACACCGTAAAACCTAAATAGACTAATTTTGTTTTGAAGAATTCATACTTACTAATCTTTACCCTTAAATTATGAGACTAAATCTTCTTTGACAAATGTGAAAATGGAAAGCAATATAGAAACGACTAAATCAGGGTATACATTGTCATAATTGATTTTAATGTGGAAGACACTAAATCTCATTTGACAATTGTGAGAATGGACAGCAATTTAGAAGAGAGTAAATATTATTTGACAATTAAGAGAATGGACAGCAATATAGAAGTGACTAAACCTCGTTTGACAATTGTGAGATTGGAAAATAATATAGAAGAACCAAAATCTTATTTGAAAATTGTGAAAATTGATGGCAATATAGAGAAAACTAGATCTTGTTTGAAAATTATGGGAATGGATAGTGATATAGAAGAGACTAAATCTCGTTGGATAATTGTGAGAATAGACAGTAATATAAAAGAGGCTTAATCTCTTCTGAAAATAGTGAGTATAGATAGCATTATAGAAGAGACAATGTCGTTTCACAATTGTGAGAATGAAAAGAAATATAGAAGAGACTGAATCTCATACAACAATTGTAAGAATTGACAGTAATATAAAAGCGACTAAATCTCGTTTGAAAATTGTGAGAATGGACAACAATATAAAAGAGATGATCTCGTTTGACAATTTTGAGAATTGACAGAGATATAGAAGACACTAAATCTCGTTTGACAATTGTGAGAATGGACAGCAATATAGATGAGATTAAATCTCGTTTGACAATTGCGAGAATGAAAAGTAATAGAGAAGAGACTAAATCTCCTTAGACAATTGTGAATATAGGCAGCAATATAGGAGAGACTAAATCTCGTCTGACAATTGTGGGCATGGACAGTAATTTGAAGAGACTAAATATCATTTGACAATTAGGAGAATGGAGAGCAAAATAGACAGTATAAAAGCGACTAAATCTCGCTTGACAATGTGAGAAGGGATTGCAATATAGAAGAGACTAAATCTTATTTTACTATTGTGAGAATGGACAGCAAAATAGAAGAGATTAAATCTCATTAGACACAATTGTGAGAATGAACAGCAATGCAGCAGAGTGAATATCATTTGATAAATATGAGAATGGACAGCAATATAGAAGAGACTATATCTTGGTTGACAATTTTGGGAATGGAAATCAATATAGAATAGATAAAATCTCGTTTGAGCATTGTGAAAATGGATGACAATATAAAAAATTCTGAATCTCGTTTGAAAATTGTAAGAATAAACTGCAATAGAAAAGAGACTAAATCTCGTTCAACAAAGTGTGAGAAGAGGCTGCAATATGAAGGAGACAAAATCTCGGATGGACATTTTGAGAATACACACAATTATAGAAGAGACAATCTCGTTTGACAATTGTGAGAATGGACAGCAATATGGAAGAGACTCAATCTCGTTTTATTTTTTTAGAATGTATTATAATATAGAAAAGACTAAATCTCATTTGAATTTTCTGAGAATCGATAGCTTTATAGAAAATACTAAATCTCATTCGACAATTATGAGAAAAGACCGCAACATAGAAGAGATTTAATCTCGATTGACACATTTGAGAATGAATGCCAATATTAAAGACTAAATCTGGTTTGAAAATTGAGAATTAACAGCAATATAGAAGAGACTAAGTCTCGTTTGTCAGTTTTGAAAATGGACAGCAATATAGAGGAGACTAAATTTGTTTTGACAATTTTGAGAATTGACAGCAATATAGAGGAGACTAGATCTCGCCTGACAACAGTGAGAATGGACAGCAATACAGAAAAGACAATCTCGTTTGGTAATTTTGAGAATAGATTGCAATATAGAAAAGAGCAAACCTCTCCTGACAATTGTGAGAATGGACAGCAATATAGATAAGACTAAATCTCATTTGAAAAGTGTGAGAATAAATTGCAATATAGTAGAGATAAGATCTGGTTTGACAATTGTGAGAATGGAGAGCAATATAGAAGAGAAAAAATCTTTTTTGACAAATAAGAAAATTGTCAACACTCTAGAAGAGATTAAATCTCATTAGACAATTGTGAGAATGAATAGCAATGCAGAAGACAGCAATATAGAAGAGCCAAATCTCGGTTGACAACTTTAAGATTGAACAGCAATTTAGGAGAGATTAAATCTTCGTTGAGAATTGTGAGAATGGATGGCAATATAGAAAAGGCTAAATTTCGTTTGAAAATTGTGAGAATGAAAAACAAAAAGGAAGATACTAAAACTAGTTTGAAAATTGTGAAAATAGACAGCAATATAGAAAAGACTAAATGTCGTCAGATAATCGTAATTGTAAAAACAGACGGTAATATAGAAGAGACAATCTCGTTTGAAATTTTTGAGAATGGATTGCAATGTATAATAGACTAAATCTCATTTCCAAATTTTAAGAATAGACAGCAATATAGAAAAGACCAAATCTCAATTTAATAATTGTGTGAATGGACAGCAATATAGAAGACACCTTATCTCGTTTAACAATTGTGTGGATGGATGCCAATATAGAAAAGACTAATTATCGTTTGAAAATTGTGGAAATGGACAGCAATAGAGAAGAGACTAAATGTAGTTTGTCAATTGTGAGAATGGACAGCAATATAAAAGAGACAAAATCTTGTTTGAAAATTGTGAGAATGAAGAGCATTATAGAAGAGACGAAATATTGTTTGACAATTATTAAAATTGACAGCACTCTAGAAGAGACTAAACCTCATTAGACAATTTTGAAAATTAACAGCAATGTAAAAGACTACATATCATTTGACATTAGTGGGATGGACAACAATATAGAAAAGACTATATTTCGGTTGACAATTTTGAGATTGGACATCAATATAAAAGAGATTAAATCTCGTTTTACAATTGTGAGATTGGATGGCAATATAGAAAAGACTAAATCTCGTTTGAAAATTGTGAGAATCGACAGCAATTTAGAAGAGACTAAATCTCGTCACATAATTGTGAGAATAGCGAGCTATATAGGAGACACTATATCTCGTTTGATAATTGGGAGAATGGACTACAATATATATGAGATAATCTCGTTTCACAATTGTTAGAATAGATTGCAATATAGAAAAGACCAAACCTTTTCTGACAATTGTGAGAATGGAAAGCCATATAGAAGACTAAACATCATTTGACAATTGAGAGAATGGAAAGTAATATAGAAGATATGAAATCTCTTCTGACAATTGTGGGCATGGACAACAATATAGAAGAGACTAAATATCATTTGACAATTGTGAGAATGGACAGCAATATACAAGAGGCTATCTCATTTGACAATTTTGAGAATGGACAGCAATATAGAAGCGACTAAATCTCATTTGACATGGTGAGAATGGATTGCAATATAAAAGAGTCTAAATCTCGCTTGACCATTCTGAGAATGGACAGTAATATAGAGGAGACTAAATCTTGTTTGACAATTGTGAGAATGGATAGCAATACAGAAGAGACTGAATCTCGTTTGACAATTGTGGGAATAGAAAGTACTATACAGTAGTCTAAATCTCATTTGACAATTATTATAATGAATGGCAATATAGAAAAGACTAAATCTCGTTTGAAAAATATGAGAATGGACAGCAATATAGAAGAGACTATATCTCGTTTGACAAGTGTGAGAATCGACATCACTCAACAAGACTAAATCTCATTAGGCAATTGTGAGAATGAACAGCAATGTAGAAGATTAAATATCATAATTTGAGATTGGACAGCAATATAGAATAGATTTAATGTCTTGTGAAAATTCCGGGAATGGACATCAATAGAAAAGATAGCTTTAAAATTGTGAGAATAGACAGCAATATAGAGAAGGTAATCTCGTTTCACAATTGTGAGAATGAACAGTAATATAAGAGAGACTAAATCTCATTTGTTAATTGTGAAAATGGACAGCAATATAGAAGATTAAATCTCGTTTGGAATTGTGATAATGGATTGTAATATAGAAACAACTAAATTTTATTTTAGAAATATGAGAATGTACAGCAATAGAGAGGATACTAAATCTTGTTTGACAATTGTTAGAAAGGACAGCAATATAAAAGATATTAAATCTCTTTTGACAATTGTGTGGAATGGACAGCAATATAGAAGAGACTAAATTTTGTTCGATAATTGTGAGAATGGACAGCAATATAAAAGAGACGAAATCTGGTTTGACAAATGGGAGAATGGACAGCAATATAGAAGAGACTAAATCTCATTTGAAAATTGTGATGATGGACAGCAATATGGAAGAGACTAAATCTTGTTTGATAATTGTGAAAATTGACAGACCTATAGAAGAGACTAAAACCCATTAGACAATTTTGAGAATTAATAGAAATGTAGAAGACTAAATCTCATTTGACATTAGTGAGAATGGACAGCAATATAGAAGAGACTATTTCTCGGTTGACAATTTTGAAATTGTACAGATATATAAAAGAGATTAAATCTCTTTTGACAATTTTGCGAATGGATGGCTATATATAAATGACTGAATCTCGTTTGAAAATTTGGAGAATGAACAGAAAAAGGAAGATACTTAATTTTGATGAGCCTAAATCTCCTCGCACAATTGTGAGAATAAACAGCAATAGAGAAGAGACTATCTCGTTGGAAAATTATAAGATTGAACAGTAATATAGGAGAGACTAAATCTCATTTGATAATTGTGAAAATCGAAATCAATATTAATGAGACTAAATCTTGTTTGGAATTGTGAGAATGAACAGCAATCGAGGAGACTAATTGTCATTTAAAATTTGTGAGAATAGACAGCAATATAGAGGATACTAAATTTCGTTTGGCAATATTTAGAATGGAAACCAATGTAGAGGAGACTAAATCTCTTTTGACAATTGTGAGAATGAACAGCAATATAGAGGAGACTAAATCTCTTTTGACAATTGTGAGAATGAACAGCAATATACAGGAGACAGTCTCATTTGACAATTTTGAGAATGGACAGCTATATAGAAGCGACTATATCTCCTTTGAACTTTTGAGATTGGAGGCCAATTTAGAAAAGACTAAATCTCGTTGGAAAATTGTGAGAATGGACAGCAATATAGAAGAGGCTAAATCTCGTTTATCAATTATCATATTCGATAACAATATGAAAGACTTAATCTTGTTTGACAAGAGTAAGAAAGGACAGCTATATAGAAGACTCTATAAATCGTTTGAAAATTGTGAGAATGGACAGTTATATAAAAGAGACAATCTCGTTTGACAATTGTTAGAACAACTTGCAATATAGAAAAGACCAAATCTTTTATGACAATTGTGAGAATGAACAGCAATATAGAAGACTATATTTTGTTTTACAATTGTGAGAATGGACTGTAATATAGAAGACACTAAATATTATTTGACAATTGTGAGAATGGACAGCAATATAGAGGAATCTAAATCTCGTTTGGCAATTGTGACAATGGGCAGCAATATAGTAGAGACTAAATCTCATTTGATACTTGTGAAAATGTTCAGCAATATGGAAGAGACTAAATCTTTTCTGACAATATTGGGATTGGACAGTAATATAGAGGAGGCTAAATATATGACAATAATGAGAATGCACAGAGATATGGAAGAGACAATATCATTTGATAATTGTGAGAATAGATTGTAATATAGAAAAGACTACATCTCATTTGACAATTGTGAGAATGGATTGCAATATAGAAGAGACCAAATCTCTTCTGAATATTGTGAGAATGGGTTGCAATATAGAGAAGACCAAATATCTTTTAACAATTGTGAGAATGGATTGCAATATAGAACAGACAAAATCTCGTTTGACAATTGTGAGAATAGACAGCAATATTGAAGAGACTAAATCTTGTTTGACAATTGTGAAAATCGACAGACCTAAACAAGAGACTAAAACTCATTAGACAATTGTAAGGATGAGCAGCAATGTAGAATATTAAATATAATTTGACTTCAATAAAAACGGACAGCAATATAGAAGACTATATATTGGTTGATAATTTTGAGATTGGAGAGCAATATAGAAGAGACTAAATCTCTTTTGATATAAGAGAGAATGGATGGCAATACATAAATGACTAAATTTCGTTGTAAAATTGTGAGAATGAATAGTAATAGGGAAGATACTAATCCTTGTTTGAAAATTGTGATACTAAGAAGCAATTTAGAAGCTACTAAATTTCGTCTGACAATTATGAGAATAGATAGCGATATAGAACAGATAATCTCGTTTGAAAATTGTGAGATTGGACAGTAATATAGGCGAGAATAAATGTCATTTGATTATTTTGAGAATGGCATTGTGAGAATGGATTACAATATTGAAGAGACTAAGTCTAATTTAAAAATTGTGAGAATGGAGAGCAATATAGAGGATACTAAATTTCGCTTGACAATTGTTACGATGGACACCCATATAAAAGAGACTAAATTTCTTTTGACAATTGTGAGAGTGAACAGCAATGTAGATGAGAATTAATCTCGTTTGACAAATGTGAGAATGGATGACAATTTAGAAAAGACTAATCTCGCTTGACAATTGTGAGAATGGACAATAATATAGAAGAGACTAAATCTGGTTCGACAATTGTGAGAATGGACAGCAATATAGAAGAGAATAAATATCGTCTGACAATTGTGAGAATGGACAGCAATATAGAAGAGACAATCTCGTTTGACAATGTGAGAATGCATTTTTTTTTGGGGGGGGCATTCAGAAGAGAACTACGTGTTTGGAATGTTTTAAATGATATTTGTTGGTTTTATATGACTTTTTATTCCAATAAATGTAATATTTATAAAAGATTCACTTGGGTTTAATATTCTCTGAGTTATTTATTCAAATAGGAGACCAATACTATTATATATTGCCAAGATTATATCATCTAAATTCTGTGTTGACATTAAAGTACGGGAGGGTAATAAAGATTGTAAACGTTTTGCATTCATACTCATATTCATTAAGATCAAAGTTGACCATGGCTGCATGAAGTATATATTATAAACATTCATGTTTTTATTTATAACTGAAGAAGTTGGACAACTTATTTCATTTTGAGAATAGAAATTCTGTGACATAGTCATAATATTACCTATTAAATTAGGAGCACCTAACACTTAAGAATGCTTCCACAAAATCAGATCTAACTTTCAGTAATTCAATTGCATATCATAATGATAAATAAGATTTCTTTCTTTGAAATTCTACTGGGAATTTGATTACTTAATAACTATTTTTTCGTTACATAAGGGTCTTGGTCGGACACTTGATATTAATATAATATACCATAATAACTTCAAGTGTACTATTCCTGTTATATTATCCACATGATTATTAACATCGTATTCTTAGTTGCTGCTCCTCGACAATAGAGGGTACCAGTAGCCTGGCTTAGATAACATCTTATTTTATCCTTTTGTTATTTTTCTATTTCAGGATGTAGAACATTTTACGTGTCTTAAGGGGAGTTATTGTGTGTTAACAAGTGCTTCTGGATTTACTTACTACAATAACTACAGTAAGGTAAGATTCTCTCAATTCTCTTTCTGTGGATATATTATGTTATTATGTTTTTTTTTATAAGTGTTTCCTGTTTTCTCGCACTTGTGTTGTCTTATTTACTATTTTTCCCACTCTTATAATTATTATTTATAGGTCGTCTGTAAATTATGTCTGTGCTGTTTTTTGTTACATGAGAGTATTTTCAAACCTATGAATTTGAATTAATGAGTTTTATTTTTTATTTATCGTAATGCATATTTTGTACTTTCTTGGTAACTTTCTACATTTTCTAATGTAACTACATTAAGGATAGGTATCATATTAACAGTGACAACTTTATGATTGAAGTAAATAATTTTGCACGTCTGGGAAGTGTTAATGTTGTTTCAGAATGATAGTTTACGGTCGAAGGTTGATTTCATTTACCTCTTTGTTGCTTCGAGTAAAACACAAAGTTCAGAACGCCATGAAGTAAAAATTAACCATAATAATAGAAAAAAAAATCAATATGCCACTCTCTCTCTCTCTCTCTCTCTCTCTCTCTCTCTCTCTCTCTCTCTCTCTCTCTCTCTCTCTCTCTCTCTCGAGTTGCATTCTGCCTAAAGAAGAAAAACATGCATGAAATGCGGGAAAAATATGCTTCCTTCATTATACATCCTTCGTCGCTCCATTTCCCTTTTTTGAATTTTTAAGTTGAAATTTTCATAGAAATAGAGTTGGTGATTTAATTTTGCACAGTATTCATCCCAAAATGTGCCGGTATTTCTTAATTACATAAACTTGAGCAATGCAAAGAGTTATAATGAAAGAAGAGCCAGGTAGAATATTAGCAAGATTTGCATTTTCCCACACGAAAACAAACACAGTTGTTGAACCATGACAGATATTTATTTTATGTTTTCCGCTAGTAAATATTTTCACAATACTTCAATCATCGTTTGGAAAGATAAAAGGATTTTAGAGGAATCCAGTACATCACGCACAGAGAATATCTGCAAAACGTGAAGGCTTTAATGAAAGGCCCTTATTGTTCATAACATTGGGAGGGGGGAAAAAGAGCATTGGTATGGCAGAAGGTTGTTTATTTAAAGCAAAAGTTAGGAAAAATCAGGAACGCTTTCCGGAGTAGTAAGAATAATCACTCGTATTATAATAAAGAGCAATTGTCTAGCTATATGTATATGTATACAGTATATATATATATATATATATATATGTATGTATGTATATATATGTATATATATATATATATATATATATGTGTGTGTGTGGTGTGTGTGTGTGTATAAATATATATATAAATATATAAATATACATGTAAATATATATATATATATAATATATAAATATATAAATATACATGTAAATATATCTATATATATATATATTATATATACATATACATATATATAAATATATATATATATATATAATATATATATATATGGATAAATATCAACACAACATCGTGTTCAAATAAAAATAAATTTCTACCTCATACTTGGGATCGAACGCTAGCCCCTTCTAATGAAAGGCCAGGTCGAAACCAACCATGTCACGAGAGACCATAAAAGAAATTGGAACCTGACCACTACTAGCTGTCCGAGGATTTACCTGGCGAGACATCAGTCTCTTACCAGCGAGTTTTACCCAATTTCCCGGGCCACCACGTGACACAATTGGTAGTAATTCATTCAAATTATATATATGTATTTGTATGTATATA
>NC_090757.1:70292929-70300429 GCF_036898095.1 Palaemon carinicauda
CCTGAACAGAGATTTCGTCTCGTAGGAGGTGATTGACGAGATACGAATTCGGGAAAAGAAAAAGGGGAGCCGCTCCCAAGGCTTCCCTATCCCCCGATTCGTATGCGTGCCTGGCGCCAATCCTGGCGCCATCTGTATTCCTTTTTGCGTAGCTTAACAACTCGGTGTTTTTTCCTGTTTTTCTCGCAAATCTTGGATTTATTCAGCTTTTCATGGCTTCTCCGTCTTCGTTGGCCTCGGATAAGTTGAGTATAGTGTCTGTTATGTATAAATGTAGGCTCTTGGTAAAATTTTGAGTGATTAATAGGATTAATCTTTGATACAAGAGCCGTAGCCTACCAGAGGTGTCCTGGACACTGTCACTCGCTAGGTATAAATTAGTTAGTCAGAGTGACATTCCTGGTTGTTTTGCTTCAGTAAATTTCAGCTATTTAGCTTTACATAGGATTTCCTTTCGTGCTTAGTATTATTTGGCGAAGTATTCGCCATTCTGGCCTATGCTAGGCCATGTAGCCTAGTCGTTTGGTCCTAGTACTTCATGCATGATTTTGGTTTTTCCGAGTGTAATTAAAATTTTATTGAAGCTTTAGGCTATATTTTATACATGTAAGACTGTGTGGAATATTTCCAAGATTGTATACGTGTGAGTTTCGGTGAATTAGGTAATCGATTCTCTTGGTGCCTAGGCTAATTGCTTATGGAGCCTTAGTATACTTTATCATACTCCCCGGTTGCTTTCTTTTCTTCGGAGAAGGTATGCAATCCCTTTCCCTCTGTTTAAGCCTTGGGCTTATCCCTAAGTGGTTTTTTCCGAATTTATTTTCGATAAAACTATACTAGGGTGTTACTGTACCTTCCTGTTTCAGTAAGTCTGGTTCAAAGAGGGACAGAACAAAAGAGTTTTTAGTCTGAGTCTGTGTTGTCTGGCTTGGGGCAGAGTCTCCCTCGCTGACCTAACACTTACAAAGGGAGCTTAGCTCCCTTAGGTCACTACCGAAGGTTTCTGTAAGTTATGATTCCTTCTTTTGTGATCGACCAGACTAAGTCCTGTTGCTGTTCTCGGGGGAGGATAAGTTCTTCCCTTGGGAGTAGGCAACGCCTTCCTTGCTTTGGTGCTCTGGAAGCTGGCAAGTAATGCTGGCCCTTTCCCTTAGATCTCCCTTAGGCTAAGACAAAGTTCTTGGCTGCGGGTGATCTGTCACTAAAGCAAGGTTGGCAGAACCCTCTTGTCCCTTCCCCCTCTATCTCTGTAATGGCCTAGCCATTACTGTACTGTACCTTGCCGGCCGGCAGAGCTGGCCGGCAGGGGTATTACTGTACTGTACGTCGTTCTACTTCTGGACCTAGTATAGGTTGGGATGTGGAATTGACTAAGCCCATTGCCGGCCGGCAGAGATGCTGGCCGGCAAGGGTCTTATGTTTTCGAGTGTTGCCCGGACCTCTCTTGGTCCCTCATCCATGCCTGCCGGCAGAGCCGGACGGCATTGGTCAAGGAAGCCTGAATTAAGTTTCTCCCCTTCCTTATATGCACTCTTTCGGTTGCCGGGCTTGGGGGGTTGTGTACACTCTTATCCCGGCATCCATTCTATTTTCTTCTAGTGCTGTACCTGTCCCGGCTGCCGGCCTATGAGGCCGGCAGCCGGGCAGGTGTAGTCTTCTGGTTCTTTTGCTGCCGGCTGGCATCGGTCTTGTACCTTTGCCGGCCGGGTTATGTCAGTCCTTGTCTGCCGGTCACCAAGAGGGTGGCCGGCAGCTGTGTACTACCTTGTGTAGTTGCTGGCCGGCAGTCATTGCCGGCCAACACTGGCTGTTGCCGGCCGGCAGCTGCTGCCGACCGGCACAGGCATTTGAACCAGAGTGCTGCCGCCATATAGCTGTTAAGTAGTATACTTTAAAGCTAGTTGTGGTGTGTGCCGGCCGGCAAAGGCAGGCCAGCACACATCCTCCTATACTGTACTAGTATTCTTCTGTATAGCATATACAGTAAGAAGAAAACTATAGTTAAGGTTTAGGTACAGCACTGTATCTTCTAACACTATTGTGTTTTCTTGCACAGCCCTTTGCTTTTGCCCTCAGATAGGAAGCAGAGTTCTTCCCTGTCTATTATCCAGGATTTTAAAATCATTGCCTAGGTGTGAGCTCCACCTGTTTCCTCTGGAAACCTTGCATTGGTTACTCTAGAAGAGATAAACCATTTTGATTTTATTATCTGGAAGGCTGCAACAATGGGTTGTGAGGGAAACACAAGTGTGTGTCTTTCCTTTATGAATTGTTATGCTATATTATGCATATCCAGTGATACATAGTTCACTTGATACTCATGGAAATTTCTTCTCTTTACAGGAGGACCCTCCGAAGTGCGGAAATGTTTTCTGCAATGTCCGCAGCAAGAACCTCTGCGGACATGAGTGTTGTAGGAGACACGCAGCATGCGCTGTCTCCAAGGATGATCTCCAGTATTGGGACCCTCAGGTATGTACTGTATGCACTAACCTGATTACTGAGGCTTTTGATTCCCCTAGAACGGCGGAATCAAGGGATATAGCAAGGGAAAAGCTTCGTACTTGGGTAAGGGGCTTCAAGAAGAACACCTCTGGCCCTTATCTTCCAAGTGAGAAGATGAGGGCGTATCTTTTTCCCCAGGCATCAGCTGAGGCAGTGATTCCCCAGCCTCAAGAGGAGATCCCTCAAGATCAAGTCCAGGTGGACGAGGAAGTCGCAGATGCGATGCAAGACATCCAGTTGTATGACAGGATGTCTGACCTGGACGAACGTTTGGAAGAAGACCTCCTGGCAGAAGGTCAGGATCAAGTACAAACCCCGGATGTCGTAGAGGATGAGGTAGACGAGGTGTCGGCTACTCCGGTTCAGATGCCGGAGCCTATCCCCTCAACATCGGCTGGTCTCCCAGTAGAACTGGGACAGGCCCTCTCTTCGATTGTTGGAATGATCCAACAAATGCAGAAGGAGAATCAGGAGAAGGCGGCTGCAATGGAACTGCGTATGCAGTCCCTAGCAGAATCACATGGGCCCCAGAAAAGGCTCAATGTGAAAGACCTTCCCATATGCTCAGATGCTAACCCATGGAGGTATGCTGAGCACATGCCGATGACGACTGGAAAGATCGTCATCTCGGATAAGCTGGGTTCAGTTCCCCTAGAGGAGGTAGAATTCTGGCCCAGCAAGGCATCATATCCGGACTTCTATGTCCGGCTGAGAAAAGAACCAGCTTCAAGGGAGGAGACAGAGCCGAAGGAGGTCATTATTATGGACCACGCTAAGGCTCAAGCCCTACTTTCATCCTCGATGAAAGAGAGGGGCTTCTCTAATTCAAAGGTAGCTGCATTGAGCAAGAAGCTCCCTTCTTTTGTGTCCTCTCCTGATAGAGCCTTCCCCTTTTTACAGAAAGGGTTTGCGGCTGTCCTAAAGGCAGTCGAGGCCGGCAAGCCTTGCCCCTCCCTGGAGGAGTGTAAACCCTTGTCGCTGGCTCTGCCTATGGACCACAAAGACTGGAAGGATGTCCATCTGACATTCTCAGTGGGAAAGTTGGAGGCTGATATTGCCGGACGGCAATTCGGCGAGGACCTCCCCAAGCTGTCCGAATCTCTTTTACGAAGAGAGTTCGAGACCAAAGAAAGACTGGCTGCCTCAATGTCTCATCAGACTACTCTTGAGACAATGGCAAGTGACCCTAAGGTCCATGAAATGTTCATGGTAGTGGCTAAGTCTCACCTAGCCACAGTGACGAAGGACCTTTATGGCTTCATCAAGGCAAGGAGAGCTTGCAGGGAGTTCGTGTTCACCGGGGCTTCGGTGAGGCACAAGCCAAGGAAATTAATCTCCTCCAACATTTGGGGGAAAAGACCTTTTCCCTACCGATGTGGTCAAAGAGGTTGTTGATAAGGCCGCCGTGGAGAATAGAAACTTTCTCCAGAAGTGGGGCCTGGCTATCAAAAGAAAATCTTCCCCGGATGAGGGTCCTCAACCAAAGAGGAAGAATATGAGGACTAGGCTACCATCTCGGCCAGCCAAGCCTTATAGACAGCAACAGCAACTGCAATTGCCTTTGCCTCCAGTGCCCCAGATGGTGGCACAAACCCCGACTGCTTTTCAGTGGGTACCCCAGGCTGTGCCAGGTCAGTCAACCACATTCACCCCAACGTTCGAAGGACAGTCTTCTTCCTTTCGTGCAAAACCTAGAGGAGCAGCCAGAGGCTCGTCTAGGCGCCCCTCAAGGGGAAGGGGATTCAGAGGTGGTCGTGGTCAGGGAGGCAAGACCTCAGGACGGCAGTCCAAGTGAAATGATACCGGTAGGAGGGAGACTGATGAAATTTTGGGATCGCTGGACCTTCGATCCCTGGGCCCAAAGCCTACTCAAGAATGGACTGGGTTGGAGCTGGTACAGCACTCCACCCCCATGCCTTCGGTTTTTCCAACACTCCACCCCCGTTTTGGAGGAGTACGTTCAAGAACTGTTGGAGAAAAATGTGATCCGAAAGGTGAAGTCCATCAAATTCCAAGGGAGGCTGTTTTGTGTTCCCAAGAAAGACTCGGAAAAGCTCAGATTCTTTCTGGGACTTGTCACCACTCAACAAGTTCATAGTGAATTGCAAATTCAGGATGCTAACACTGCAACACATAAGGACCTTACTGCCCAAGAGGGCATACTCAGTCTCTATAGACTTGTCAGACGCCTATTGGCACATTCCAATCAGCCGTCGACTCTCCCCCTACCTAGGGTTCAGGCTACAACGGAGACTGTACGCCTTCAGAGCCATGCCATTCGGGCTAAACATAGCCCCAAGGATTTTCACGAAGCTTGCGAGCGCAGCTCTCAAACAATTACGCCTAAAGGGAATTCAGGTAGTAGCCTACCTGGACGGACTGGCTGGTGTGGGCAGCATCCGAGACCGAATGCTTGCAAGCTTCCAGTCAGGTGATCCAGTTCCTAGAGTACCTAGGCTTCAAGATCAACAGAAAAAAGTCTCGACTTTCTCCATCCCAAAAGTTCCAGTGGCTGGGAATCCACTGGGACCTTTTGTCACACAGTTTCTCCATCCCGACGAAGAAAAGGAAGGAGATGGCGGGCTCTGTCAAGAGACTTCTAGATTCCGAAAGGATATCAAGACGCGAACAGGAGAGGGTACTAGGCTCTCTCCAGTTTGCTTCAGTGACAGACCCAGTGCTAAGAGCACAGCTAAAGGATGCAACCGGAGTTTGGAGAAGGTATGCATCAATCGCGCGAAGAGACCTGAGAAGACCAGTGCCGCCTCGGCTACGTACTCTTCTCAGACCTTGGTCCCAAGCCAGACATCTAAAGAAGTCGGTTTCTTCTTCAGCCACCTCCCCCGTCGATGACGATTCACTCAGACGCCTCAAAGGAGGGATGGGGAGGTCACTCTCATCGGAAAAAAGTCCAGGGGACTTGGTCCAAGCTATTCAGGACCTTTCATATAAACTTTCTAGAAGCTATGGCAGTGCTCCTTACCTTAAAGAAAGTCTCCCCGCGTCACTCGATCCACATAAGATTGGTGACGGACAGCGAGGTGGTTGTGAGATGCTTGAATCGACAAGGGTCGAGGTCACCACCTCTCAACCAAGTGATGTTAGCCATTTTCCGATTGGCGGAAAAGAAGAAGTGGTACCTGTCGGCAGTTCACCTTCAAGGAGTCCGCAATGTGACAGCGGACGCTCTATCCAGGTTCACACCGATAGAGTCGGAATGGTCCTTAGACGCAGGATCATTTTCCTTCATTCTGAATCAAGTCCCAGAACTGCAAATAGACCTCTTTGCGACGAAAGACAACAAGAAGTTGCCCATGTACGTGTCCCCGTACGAGGACCCCTTAGCGGAAGCAGTGGACGCAATGTCCCTCGACTGGAACAGATGGTCCAGGATTTATCTGTTCCCTCCTCACAACCTTCTGTTGAGGGTCCTCAACAAACTGAGATCCTTCAAGGGGGGTAGCGGCAATAGTGGCCCACAAGTGGGCGAACAGTATGTGGTTCCCCTTGGCGTTGGAACTACAGATGAAGTTCGTGCCGCTACCACATCCAGTTGTGACCCAGCGAGTCCAGAAGTCGACTGTCTGCGCTTCATTACAGAAAACCCGGGACCCTGCAGCTCATGATTTTCTCGCCCTAGCGGTGAGAAAGCGTTTCGGGATTTCGAAAGCCAGCATAGACTTCCTAGAGGAATATAAGTGCAAATCTACTAGAAGGCAATATGAGTCATCTTGGAGAAAGTGGGTGGCCTTTGTAAAGGCAAAGAATCCGCAGGAGATCTCAACAGACTTCTGCTTATCTTTCTTCATCCACCTCCATGGCCAAGGGTTGGCAGCTAACACGATTTCAGTGTGTAAATCTGCTTTGATGAGACCCATTTTATTTGCCTTCCAGATCGACCTAGGTAACGAGGATCTTTAATAAAGTTCCGAAAGCCTGCGCTAGGCTAAGACCTTCAGCACCTCCAAAGCCCATCTCATGGTCTTTAGACAAAGTTCTTCATTTCGCCTCCCTGTTGAGCAATGAAGAATGTGCGTTAAAGGATTTGACGCAAAAAGTTATTTTCCTATTTGCACTCGCGTCCGGGGCCAGGGTTAGTGAGATCGTAGCCCTCTCGAGAGAGGCAGGTCGTGTTCAGTTCCTGGATGGGGGGGATCTGAACCTGTTTTCCGGATCCTACGTTTCTCGCCAAAGAATGAGTTACCCACCAACAGGTGGGGTCCCTGGAGAATCTGCCCTCTGAAAGAAGATGCATCTCTATGTCCAGTAGAATCTTCGTAGAACTTCAGACTTCAAGGGTGGTCAACTATTCAGGGGAGAAACATCAGGCTCAAATTTATCTCTGAATCAACTCAGAGCGAAAATCACATATTTTATTCGCAGAGCGGATCCTGACAGTACACCCGCAGGTCACGATCCGAGGAAAGTTGCCTCATCCCTAAATTTCTTTAATTGTATGGATTTTGAACATCTCCGTTCATACACGGGCTGGAAGTCTTCCAGGGTGTTCTTTCGCCACTATGCGAAGCAAGTAGAGGAACTTAAGAGATCTGTGGTAGCAGTGGGTCGTGTAGTTAACCCTACTGTTTAACTCTGCGAGGAACAGTGGTCTTAATTGGGACGATTAAGTCCAGGGTGAGTGTGTAGGTACATACTGTACTACAAACTAAATGAGGGCACCAAGTGCCCATATAGACTGTTCCTTCTTTCAAAGGTGAACCTAGCATAAGTTCAGACATGTGTGCCAAGCGTTTCTAACGCTAATGTGATTGATTTGTAATACAGACTTTTTATGACTTGATACCTTGGTATCTTATTAAAGTGGTGTTTAATGGTTTTTCTTTCAGAAAAACAAGTTCTGTTTACTATCATACTTATGCTTAAAGTTTTGGGTTATCCTCTTTTATATAAATATATATATTTGTTGTTAACCTGTCTGTTTATTATCTGTCAATAAACTTGTTCTTGAGAACCTTGCGTCTCTTTCACCTGTGT
>NC_090757.1:70305429-70325429 GCF_036898095.1 Palaemon carinicauda
TTAGATAGCAGAAGGACTTCCAGTTTTTAATAGCTTTATTTAATTATTTTAATTATTTAGCTATTTAGGCAATTGTTCTTATAAAGTTTCGATAATGTGTATAATTTTTGTTTCCCCCTTTTCTCCGTCGATCGTATGGTTAGAGTTTCGGTGATTCAGGTAACCGAGATCTCGTATAGCCTAGGTATCCTTACCAAGACGTTTTACTATACGTTCAGACTTTCCCCGGTTACCCTCGTGTATTGTTTTCATCCAGTGGAGACTGATACCTCCTAGAATGTTATGAAACATTACATGTCTCTTCGGAGACTTGAGGGTAATCTCTTTCCCACTGAGTGTAGCCTCAGGTTACAACCCAAAGAGCCGTGCCTTGAATTTTATTCAGACATGGTTAACTTTGGGTTTGTCCTGCCTCTTCCCTTAACCGTTGGTTGTGGTATACCATCAGGTTTTGGGATCTAGTCAGAATCTCAGAGTTTTTAGTCTTATGTCGGCGACCTGCCGGAAGGGCGAATGGGTTGTAGGATACCATCATTCCCCTGCCGGCCGGGTGGCCGGCAATGGAGGTTAGCCCTCATTAGCCACACTTGAAGTTATGGTAGGATACCTTTTTCTCCTTGCTACTAAAAGACTAGTCCTATGCCACAGTTCTCTGGGCTGAAGAGTAATTTTCTTTAGCCTAGGATACGTGGCACTGGAACTCTGTTTCTTCTTTGTTGAGAGGAGGTGTCAGTGCCGCCATCCCCTTAACTGTGTCGGCAATCTCTGGGATGGAGAACTGAGTCTCTCCTGTTCCCTGGGACTCTGCCGATACTGAAACAGAGTTTCTTTTACAGGTGGTAGGACTGACAATTTTTGCCAGTTCCTTTCACACTCGTTACAGGACCCTGTTCCCTACCCCTATGTCCACTTTTGATGGCTGAGCCATTGTCTTTCTTTAGGCCGGCATCTTGCAACCTTACCTTTGCTGGTAGGTTGCCGGAGCCAGCCAGACTCCCTCTCTAGTCATGTCTTTGGCTGACGGCAGAGCATACTGCCGCCAACCACATCATCTGTCGGCAATTTCCGGCCTAGCCAGCAACTGCCGGCCCAGCCGGCAGCCAAGATTGCTGCTGGCAACCATGATGGCCGTGGGAAGGAAGTCCCTTCTGTTCCCAAGGTTCTTCAGTCCTCCCTTGGACTGCTGCTACAGGTCCTGTTGCCGGGATACTGCCGGCCAGGCCGGCACAGATAGTACTGACTCAGTTGGCAGCACGCCGACTGTACTGGTGCTGATGGACTTGCCGGCCGGCAGTGTATCGGCGGTACCTTGTCGGCAATAGTACTGTAGCTGCATGGAAGCCTGAATGGTACATTCTCCCCTTTTATTAGAACCTTCTTTCTGGAAAAAAGGCAGTCAAATTAGACGTTTACATCCTTAATTACTGTATACATTCACAGTAAGGAGTAGCCTTTTTTCCATGCTATCTCTCTCTCTCTAGCAAGCATGCCGGGTATGCCGGCAAGACCTAGCTATACTGGCTACATGCCGGCTGAACTACTGTATATTTTATACAGGTAGCCAGTATATCTGCATTATAGAATATACTGCAGATAGAAAACTACTATATAGCTTATACTAGTTGGAGAATTGGTAATGTTACTCCTCTATGTAAATGTGTTTGTGGTAGCTCAAGTCCCACTGATTACCGCCCAATTTCCATAACTCCCATATTATCTAAAGTTTTTGAACGTCTTCTGGCAAAACGTCTTAATAGGTTTGCTGAAGGTAATCATCTACTCCTTAGTTTGCAATTTGGTTTTCGTAAAGGCCTTGGAGCATGTGATGCCCTTCTTACAATCTCCAATGCTGTACAGAAATCCCTTGATTGTGGTCGGGAAGTTCGTATGATTGGCCTTGATTTTAGTGCTGCCTTTGACCGTGTTAATCATGAGGCCCTTGTTTTCAAGCTGAAACAGTTGGGAGTGGGTGGGTTGTTTCTTAGCATTATTATTGATTTTTTAAGTAATAGATCTCAAAGAGTTGTTGTTGATGGGCACCATAGTGATTATAGGAATGTGATATCAGGTGTTCCACAGGGTAGTGTTCTTGGCCCATTACTTTTCATACTATATACACATGACATGTGGTTTGGCCTAGAAAACAAGCTTGTTGCATATGCAGATGATGCTACTCTCTTTGCATCAATTCCATCCCCTGAATGTAGATCTAGGGTTGGTGAATCCCTTAATAGAGATTTAGCTAGAATTAGTGCATGGTGCAAATTATGGGGTATGAAGTTGAATCCTAACAAAACTCAAAGTATGATTGTAAGTAGGTCAAGGACGGTGGCTCCTCAACATCCGGATCTCAGTATTGATAATGTTTCTTTAAATATGTATGACTCTTTCAAAATTTTAGGTGTGATTCTCGACAGTAAATTTACTTTTGAGAAACATATAAGGTCTCTGTCTTCTTCAATTGCACAAAAAATAGGCTTATTGAGAAAGTCTTTCAAGATTTTCGGTGATCAATCTATTCTGAAGAAGTGTTTTAATTCTTTCATTCTACCTTGTTTTGAGTATTGTTCTCCTGTTTGGTCTTCAGCTGCTGATTCTCATCTTAATTTGTTGGACAGAAACTTACGGTCTATTAAATTTCTTATTCCTGATCTAGATATTAATCTCTGGCACCGTCGTTCAATTAGTTCATTATGCATGTTGCATAAGATTTTTCATAACTCCGACCATCCTTTACATTCAGATCTCCCAGGACAATTCTATCCTGTTCGTAATACTAGGCAGGCAGTTAATTCTAATAGCCAGGCCTTCTCCATCACGAGGCTCAATACTACGCAGTACTCTAGAAGTTTTATTCCAGCTGTTACCAAGTTGTGGAATGATCTTCCTAATCGGGTGGTTGAATCAGTAGAACTTCAAAAGTTTAAAGTTGGAGCAAATGCTTTTTTGTTGACCAGGCGGACATGAGTCTTTTATAGTTTATTTATGACATATTTGTTTTTGATGCTGTTAATAGTTTATATATGACATGTCTGTTTTGATGTTGTTACTGTTTTTAGAATGATTTATTGTTGATTTGTTCTCTTCATTTATTTATTTCCTTATTTCCTTTCCTCACTGGGCTATTTTTCCCTGTTGGAGCCCCTGGGCTTATAGCATCTTGCTTTTCCAACTAGGGTTGTAGCTTGGATAGTAATAATAATAATAATAATAATAATATCCAACACAGGCATTTGCTGAGCCCAATCCTATATTGAATGAATATGATTTCTTCAATATCCTGATTAGAAATCAGTATTAGGATTACCCTACAATATTAAACACTTCAAGGCAAGAGAAATACACTCCTAACCATTAAAGGGTGGAGCCTTTTTCCTTGAGTCTCCCTGATCAGGAAACTCTATATTTTAATATAGTAGGAGGACTATAGCAAATAGGCTGAGTGGAAAATACAAATATATGTCTTTATTTTCCTAGTCCAGCTGGCTTCATGCTAGATGGACCATACTGTCATATGCTACTATGAAGGCAGCATAATGACTAGAGTACAATACATGATGTACAGTAGCCAGTAAATTGCAATATAGACTTATTGCAATTAGAAATCTCCAGTACCTTGATACAGTAGTATTTTCTGACATACCTTGGGTACCCTTGTACGAGCATTCTGCTGGTACCGTTCATATATTGAATGATATGTTTTCTTCAATATTCTGATCGAGAATCAGTCATCCTGACCACACAGTATTAACATTATTTTGGGACAGTGATTTGATACTTCTCTACCCCTAGGGGTAAGAGTCCTTCTACTTGGAGTTACTCTATAGAGAGATCTCCATGTAGTTAATACTGAGGGGAGGCAACAACATTTGCTCACAGGGGTACACGAGTATGTATCTCCTGCTATCCCTTTATAGCTTACTATCTTAAGCTACTCTATTGTAAAGGACATTTGCATGTTGATTGTCAAGGAGATAATCCATTGTATACTTATTTGGTTTTCCTTTCTTTACAGGAGGAACACCAGATACCTTGTGCTGCAGTCCTCTGCAAGGCCAAGAGTAAGTATTTTTACGGTCATAATACTTGCAGGTTTCATGCCCCCTGCAATATTATTTCCGGATCCCTACATTATTGGAATCCACAGGTTTGCAATATATATCGGACATTAATGTCCGAAGGTTTTGAAAATCCCAAGTCTACAGAGACTAGGGATACAGCTCAATATGAATTACGCAACTGGGTGAGAGGCTTTCAAAAGATCTCTCCGGGATCTTTCCTACCTAATGATGGGATGCGTAAGCTACTATTTCCGGAAGCAAGTGAGGAAACAGTAATGCCTCAGGAGCCAACTACATCCCCTGACGGCCAGAAAACCTTTGGGATTAAGGGCAAGAAATGCCCCAAGGTAGAAGAGGAAAATGTTGAGTCGGAATTTCCTTCGCCTGTGCCGGCTTTAGAGCCATCAATGTCAACATCTTCGTCTTCTACCCCTAATTTGGATAATATGGTACAATTATGTATCCAACTGAAGAATCAAATAGAGAGCTTAAGTAGACAAAACGAAAAGCAGGAAGTAAAACGCAAGATAGATCCTCGTAATGTTTCTCTTCTCGCTTCCCAGGGGTCAGTTTAACGACCCATGAATCAAGACCTACCAACATGCTCCATAACCAATCCCTGGAGGTTCGCGGAGCAGATGCCGATTTCAAATGGCAATCTCTGCATCTCTGCTGTTCCTTTGGACAAAATTCAATTTTGGCCAAGCTTTTATGCTTTCCCTAATTGTTGGGTTCGACTGAAATATGAACCAAAGTCAAGAAAAGGAACGGAACCAAAGGAGTTCTTGATTCTTGACCATGATAAGGCACAGACTATCCTTTCAGGTAGTCTAAGAAAGGCAGGTTATTCAGAGTCGAAGGTATTCCCACTGAATGACGGACACCCTTCCTTTATTGCTCCTAATTCACTCTCATTCCCCTTTATGGAGAAGGCATTTACTTCTGTTACCAAAGCAGTAGAGGCGGGTAAGCCATGTCCCACACTCGATGAGTGCAAGCCTTTGTCACCAGCTTTTCCCGGATAGGAAAAGGATTGGAAGGAAGTCCATTTGACATTTTCAGTAGGAAAATTAGACAAGGACGTCGCAAGGCGACAATTCAAGGTATGTCTCCCTAAATTGTCTGAGTTGCTCTTGTGTAATGAACAGGAGTCAAAGGAGAGACTTGCGACATCCCTTTCTCTACAAAACTACATGAAGTTGTGTTCAACCGACGAGAGTACCCCAGACATGCTCATGGTCATAGCCAAAATGCATATGGGTATCTTGGTGAAGGACCTTTACGCCTTTATGAAGGCTAGGAGAGCATGTAGAGAGTTTGTGTTCGCTGATGCAACAGTAAAACACAAAACAAGGAAGCTAATATCTTCCAACATCTGGGGTAAAGACCTCTTCCCACACTAGGTCACTGGGAAGTAATTAAGAATGCCACCATGGAGAACATAGGTCTTCTCCAAAAATGGGGCATTCCTTCAAAGAGAAAATCTTCTGTGGTTGTGGGTCCCCAACCTAAAAAGAAGATTGGAAATGCTGGAAATATCCGGGCTGCTCAACAACATCCCACTATTCCAGTAACCACGATGCTACAGGCAGATGGTCAAAAGTCTAAGCCTACTGATTACTCGAAGCATAAAGACGCTTCGGCTAAGAGGAACTTTCCCTCAGGATCGCAGGACCTTCGATCCTTCGGTCCAAAGCCTATTCAAGATGAGCCATTGATGAGAAACAGAAATGTCCCTACCATCATTTCCTTACCTTCTCCTACAGTTCAAAACCCTCCCGGAGGAGTATACCTGAGAGCTATAGAGCATACAGGTAGTAAGAAAAACTTTAGTTCATCGAGTTCCAGGGAAGGCTGCTTCATATTCACGAGAAGGACTCAAGATATCAATGAGCCATTCTGAACTTGACGCCACTCAACAAGTTCATAAAAAACAGCAAATTCTGAATGTTAATCCTTCTGAACATATGGACCTTGTTCCAATGTAGGGTGTTTCTAGTCTTGTCAGACCTGAAAGGTGTCCTTCGGAACCTTCCAGCCAACCAACCCCCCTTCCTCCTATCTAGAATTCAAGTTACAGAGAGTAACATTCATCCCAAGGAAGATACGTGTAGGACTCACAGTTCTAAGTATCTTCAAAGGATTGGCGAACTTAGTCGCATCAAATTCATGCCTAGAAATAGTTCAGGTATTAATATACCTGATCAAGAGGCTGGAGTAGGCAACACCCGAAGTGTCCGGCCAATTGGCATTCAAGAGATGACCCGGTTCCTGGGACATCACGGATGCAAGATAGGCTTCTAGAAGTCTCGACTTTCTCCAGCTCAGGGGTTTTGAAGCCCTCAGTCACATCAACTCTCCTCTCCTTTGGAAATATAAAAGGAGCTCGTGAGGTCTCTCAAGAGACTCAGGTATTCAGTCAGAATACCAAAACGCCAACAGGAAAAAGCGCTAAACTTTCCCCAGTTCGCTATAGTGACAGACCTGGTGCTAAGGGCACATCGGAAAGATGCGTTAAGAGCTTGGAGAAAACACGCATCAAACACTTGAAGAGATAAAAAAAAGACTGAGATCGGTCCCTCTTTATCGCTTCTCTAACTGAAATTAGAGCACGAAAGTCCCAAGACTTTGCTGGTCCTTTCATGGGTGGGGAAGCCCCCTCCACACAGATCAGACTCCCTACGCCTGATCTGGGACACCGTAGCGATAATAAGACGTCACATTCGAACGTCTCATTCAGTCTTGGTGAAGTTATCCACCCCTCTCTTAAAGGGACGGCACCTACCAGCAGTTCATTTACAACTGATCCACGATGTGATGGTGGATACTCTATTTCGGCGCAAACTGATAGAGTTGGAATGGTCCATGGGCGCAGACATATTCCCTCCCAGATGGGAACAAGTCCCAGAACTGCAATTCGACCTCTTCATCACGAGAGTCTTCAAGAAACTACCTCGCTATATAGCCCCATACGAGGATACTCTAGTGGGGCTGATAGACTAGATGAGGCTGGTCCTAGCTCTGACCCTAGGTATATTTCTGAAGATTCAGAAATTATCTTCCTTCGTTTTATCACAGAGAACCCAAAACCTTCATTTCATGATTTTCTCGCCCTAGCGGTAAGAAAAAGGTTTAGGATCTCAAAAGGCAATATAGAATTCTTAGAAGAATACAAGGCCAAGTCAACTAGAAGACAATATGAATCTTCCTGGAAAAAGTGGGTTGCGTTTGTCAAAGCAAAAGGACTGAAAGAAATTTCAATGAACTTCTGTCTGTCCTTCTTTGTCCACCTTCATAGCCAAGGTCTGGTGGCCAATACGATAAATACGTACAAGTCACCCTTGACTAGGCCTCTCCTATATGCCTTTCAAGTGGATCTGGCAAATGAAATCTTTAAGATTCCGAAGGCATGTGCTAGGCTTAAGCCCGCGGTACCTCCAAAGCCCATCTCTTGGTCTTTGGACAAGGTCTTACATTATGTCTCATCTGTGAACAATGAAGATTGTTCTCTTAAGGATCTAACCCAAAAGGTTATTTTTCTGTTTGCTATCGCCTCCGGGGCTAGAGTTAGTGAAATAGTGGCCCTATCCAGAGGTGAGGGTCACATTCAGTTCACGGAAGTGGGAGAACTGAATCTATTTCCTGATCCATCCTTTCTCACTAAAAACGAGCTACCCATTAAGAGGTGGGGTCCCTGGAGAATCTGCCCTCTGAAGGAAGATGTTTCTCTATGTCCTGTAGAGTGTCTAAAGGTCTATTGTAGAACTTCAGACATCAGGGGAGGACAGCTCTTTAAAGGATAAACTTCTGGATCAAATTTATCCCTAAAACAACTAAGGGCGAAGCTCACCTACTTTATTCATAGAGCGGATCCGGACAGTACTCCCGCAGGTCATGATCCGAGAAAGATTGCTTCATCACTGAACTTCTTTCAATATATGGACTTTGAGCACCTTCGTTCATACACTAGATGGAAATCATCCAGAGTGTTTTACAAACACTATGCAAAACAAGTGCATGAACTGAAACACTTCGTAGTAGCGGTAGGTAGTGTATAAAAACCTGCCCCCTAATTACCGTAAAACAGTTTTTGGTTTTGGACCTCACATGTCCTCGCACATGTAACGGATAAGAATCATCCAGAGTGTTCTACATACACTATGCTAGACAAATCCATGATCTGAAGCAATATGTGGTGACGCCAGGTAGAATATTTAACCTGCCGTCTAATTCTACGGTGAACAGCTAATTGACTGGGACTTTCAATTAAAGAGAGAAGAGGTCACCCCTCTTAGGTGTGACTTCTTTTAATTATGTGTTACCATGATAACACTGCCTGTTCAAAATCTCAGGTGTGGAATTATACAGATAACACTAGTGCCGGTGTACTAAGTAAACAGTGCAGATAGAAGTAACCAGTACAGGAATTAGGAAGAGAAATTGTTTTATGATTTTCTTCAGTCTGAGAGTGGCACTCATCATTTCTTCCTTCAAGAAGGAAATATGGTCTCTGTACTTGTTACAGGTATAATCCCATTGTCATACTACATTCGTTTTACAGAACATATTTTAGTCATTTATTAGTAATAAATGTATATTAGAATGTAGTGCATCCACCTTCGCCAGACAATTGTATGTATACATGCAAGAGTTCTTCAACTTACCAAAGTAAGTATCCCTCATATATTTGTGTGCATCAAATAATAGATATAAGAGACACTGATGTTATTTTAGCAAATATACAACTATGAGACTATTTGTATATTCAGTGTGTACTTATGTTTGGTCATACTATGTATGTTAACCTCAAGATCCTCTTTTTACTTTCTAGAATGACTCTTCCCTTTAGGAGGCAGGAAGCACTAACATTGGTTATGATTAGTGATGGGGACGAATAACGGTAACGTCCTTGTTTCACGTGGTCCCCATGACCATAGAAAAGGTTGCTATAAGGTTAAGGCACTGATTAAAAATCCACAGATACACTAATGCTCTGGTATGCTCCCATCACGACGACATGTCTTGAGCCCAAAAAACGGAGGTGAGATGGCCATGTCGTCCTGATGGACCCACCCATCTCTTCTAAAAGAAAAGATCTTCACAGTATCCCTCCCGTGGTACTGTATCTGTAACACCACGCTCAATGCTACAAGGAATGTCCGCCGTAGTGGGAATGGCACTGTTGTATTCCCAATAGTATTACAAAAGCGCGGAGAGCCTTTGGACGGCTCCCCTTTGCCACTTTCTCCTCGAAGCCAAAACGCTGTTTGGGGTGCAGACTGCTATGGAGGCGTGTCAAGAATGCGTCCGATGATATTATGCGATATTCTTTGGAGAAATTTTAAGGATATTCGCGCCAGGAGTTAGAATTCTGGATACCTAAAGGTGAAATTCTATGGGAATATCACTGTAGTACATATATCCCTTAGGAAGCTACTTTAAGGAACTTCCATCACGACGACATGGCCATCTCGCCCAAAAATAGATTTTTCGCTTCGCTCAAAATGCGTTTTTTTTTTTCATTTTCTATATTAAATTTTATAGATGGTACTAATGATTTAACAATTGAAACAAAACTCTCAAGATTAAAATTTTCTTCTAAAATATCTAGAACATCATCAACATATCGATACCAAATAATTTGGGAACACCACACCGTAGGAATTAATCTAGATTAAAAAAACTCCATATATATGTTGGATAAAAGTGGGGATAAAGGATTACCCATAGCCATACCAAAAACTTGTTCATAATAATCTCCATTAAAACTAAATTTACACTTTTTAATGCACAAACAATTGACTTCATAATATTATGGGTTGATAAAGGTAAATCATAAGCATCTAAAATACTCGACAGGGAATACAATAAGTCATCAACCGGCACTTTGGTAAACAATGGAGTTACATCAAAAATTAGTAATCTATGACTAGACGTAAGGTTAACTTTTTGAGAATTTTTTATATGAGAGGTTGAAATAGATCCTAAGATCGGGGAAAGTAATTTAACTAAATATTTGGATAATTCATAGTTAATAGAACCTGCAGCACTGATAATTGGTCTGATTGGATATCCTGTTTTATGTGTTTTAATTAAACCATATAAATAAGGCAAAGACGGACCAGTAGAGATAAAAGCATTAATTAAAGAATTTTCTTCTTTTAAGACAGATTAGAATCTTTGATGACATCGTCTAAGGGATTAACTCTTAATTTTATGTAAGTGGAAACATCTTATAAAAGTACATACATCTTATCTAAATAAGTCAGTTTGTTCATAAAAACTAATACATTAGCTTTGTCTGCTTTTGTAATATACAATTCACAGTCATTTTCAACGATTTTAAAGCTGTTAAAAAACGTTTAGGGAAATTGCAGGTGTTTGCATATCCCATCACGGAATAAATAAGCCCTTTAGCAATGTTGATATTACACTGGGGAATTTTCTTAGTTTTTTCCAATTTTACAAAAGCAGAGGCAATACCTACACTATTAGTTTCATTATTTACTGCGAATGATAATCCATACCCCAAAGCCTTTTTTACTTCACTCGATACACGTTTCTCAGACAAATTTATAACACAAATATCTTGAAAATTCTTGTTCCAATCAATTGCCTGTATTAGTCTATTCAATTTATTTTCCAAATGAACACTTACATATATATAAATATATATATATATATATATATATATATATATATATATATATATATATATATATATATATATATATATATATATATATATATATATATATATATACACTGTATATATATATATATATATAAATATATATATATATATATATATATATATATATATATATATATATATATATATATATATATATATATATATATATATATATATATATATATATATATATATATATATATATATATATATATATACACTGTATATATATATATATATATATATATATATATATATATATATATATACACACACACACACACACATATATATATATATATATATATATATATATATATATATATATATATATATATATATATATATATATATATATATATATATATATATATATATATATATATATACACACACACACATATATATATATATATATATATATATATATATATATATATATATATATATATATATATATATATATATATATATATATATATATATATATATATATATATATATATATATATATATATATATATATATATATATTACACTTTTATAAATAAGCATGTATATATATATGTAATATATTAGATATTAGATATTATTTATCTGTTTCTCTAACTATCAAAACGTCTAAAAATGGGATACGGTTATTTTTGGGCTCAAGCCATGTCGTCGTGATGCAAGTTCCTTAAAGTAGCTTCCTAACGGATATATGTACTACAGTGATATTCCCAGAGTATTTCACCCTTAGGTATCCAGAATTCTAACTCCTGGTGCGAATATCCTTAAAATTTCTGCAAAGAATATCGCATAATATCAGCAGACGCATTCTTGACACGCCTCCATAGCAATCTGCACCCCAAACAGCATTTTGGCTTCGAGGAGGATGTGGTAAAAGGGAGCCGTCCAAAGGCTCTCCGCGCTTTTGTAATACTATTGGGAATACAACAGCGCCATTCCCACTACGGCAGACATTCCTTGTATCATTGAGCGTGGTGTTACAGATACAGTACCACGGGAGGGATACTGTGAAGATCTTTTCTTTTAGAAGAGATGGGTGGGTCCATCAGGACGACATGGCCATCTCACCCAAAAATAGATTTTTCGCTTCGCTCAAAATACGTTTTTTGGCCTCAAGACATGTCGTCGTGATGGAAGCATACCAGATCATTAGTGTATCTGTGGATTTTTAATCAGTGCCTTAACCTTATAGCAACCTTTTCTATGGTCATGGGGACCACATGAGAAAAGGGACATTACCGTTATTCGTCCCCATCAATAATCATAACCAATGTTAGTGCTTCCTGCCTCCTAAAGGGAAGAGTCATTCTAGACAGTAAAAAAGGGATCTTGAGGTTAACATACATAGTATGACCAAACATAAGTACACACTGAATATACAAATAGTCTCATAGTTGTATAATTGCTAGAATAACATCAGTGTCTCTTATATCTATTATTTGATGCATACAAATATATGAGGGATACTTACTTTGGTAAGTTGAAGAACTCTGGCATGTATACATACAATTGTCTGGCGAAGGTGGATGCACTACATTCTAACCCTTTCACCCCCAAAGGACGTACCGGTACGTTCTTGCAAAACACTGTTAATTACATATTTTTACATAATTTTTATAATTTTATGAGAAACTTCAGGCATTTTCCAAAAGAATGAGACCAACCTGACCTCTCTAGGACAAAAATTAAGCTTTTTAGAGCAATTTAAAAAAAAATATATAGCAAAATGTGCTCGAAATTTAACCTTATGGTAGGGGTAAAAAATAGACATTTATTACTAATAAATGACTAGAAGATGTTCAGTAAAACGAATGTAGTATGACAATGGGATTATACCTGTAACAAGTACAGAGACTATATTTCCTTCTTGAAGGAAGAAAAGATGAGTGCCACTCTCAGACTGAAGAAAATTATAAAACAATTTCTCTTCATAATTCATGTACTGGTTACTTCTATCTGCACTGTGTACTTCGTACACTGGCACTAATGCTATCTGTATAATTCCACACCTGAGATTTTGAACAGAGGTAGTGTTACCATGGTTACACACAATTAAAAGAAGTCACACCTAAGAAGGGTGACGTCTTCTCCCTTTAATTGACAGTCGCAGTCAATTAGCTGTTCATCGTAGAATTAGACGGCATTTTAAATATTCTACCTGGCGTCACCACATATTGCTTCAGATCATGGATTTGTGTAGCATTGTGTATGTAGAACACTCTGGATGATTCTCATCTGTTACATGTGCGAGGACATGTGAGGTCCCAAACCAAAAACTGTTTACTACAGTAATTAGGGGGCAGGTTTTTATACACTTCCTGCCGCCACTACGAAGTGTTTCAGTTCATGCACTTGTTTTGCATAGTGTTTGTAAAACACTCTGGATGATTTCCATCCAGTGTATGAACGAAGGCGATACCTCTCAAGTCTGGCTGAAAAGAGATAGACAGGTTTATATACGTGTAGGTTACCTTAGTTCAGTAAAATAAACAGTATAGTACAATCAGTTCTTACCTGTTTGCTTGGAACAGTGTTAACCTTAGTTCCCCAATATTTTCTTAAATATCAAAAGAATCAAGGATGCTCTGACTTTATTCTTAATCTAGAATGTTTAAGGCGAAAGAGAGGTAAAGATTCCTTCTATTGTTTATTACAAAAATAGTAATCATGGTTGTATTCAATACATCTTATGCAGAACAATTCTGCAATAAAGCATAATTAGTAATAACAGAATCAAAATAAGTTTCACCTGAAAAGGAAAAGATTAGCCAGTCTAAGGGAAATATAAAATTTCACTATGTATTCTGTTATTACTAGGAACACTATGCATATAAGTATGCCTGGCACTTGTGTCACTCTATTATGCTTAATGTCACCTGTGTAGAGAGAACACTATAGTGTTATCACTAAACACAATACTCAACATGATATGTCTTACGAGTCTCTCATGTACACCCTTCACTAAAAGTCCCAAATAGTGCACTGTTCTTTGCAGTAATCAAGCGGCAGGTTTTATAACACTACCTGCCTCCACCACATGAAATTTTATTTCCTGTAATTGCTTCGCATAGTGTTTGAAGAAAACTCTGGATTACTTCCATCCAGTATAAGCACGAAGGCTTTCAAACGACATCGTCTGAAAGAAATTCAGAGATGAGGCAACTTTTCTCGGATCATGACCTGCGGGTGTACTGTCTGGATCCGCTCTGCGTATAAAATAGGTGATTTTCGCCCTTAACTGTTTCAAGGATAATGCTGAACCAGACGTCTCTCCCCTGAAAAGCTGACCTTCCTTAAAGTCTGAAGTTCTATGAAGATAGACCTTTAGGCATTCCACTGGGCAGAGGGATGCATCTTCCTTCAGAGGGCAGATTCTCCAGGGACCCCATCTCTTAGTGGGCAGCTCGTTCTTGGCGAGAAACGTCGGGTCCGGAAAGAGGTTCAGTTTTCCGGCGTCTGTGAACTGAATGTGGCCATCATCCCTTGAGAGTCCCACTATTTCGCTTACTCTGGCTCCTGACACTAGTGCAAATAAGAATATCACCTTTTGAGTCAAGTCTTTCAGTGAGCAATCCTCATTGTTCAGAGTTGATGCTAAGTGAAGCCACCCATTTCTTCCAGGAAGACTCATATTGTCTTCTTGTTGATTTTGACTTGTATTCTTCTAAGAAGTTAATTTTGTCCCTAGAAATCCCGAACCGTTTCTTGACCGCTAAGGTGAGAAAATCATGAGATGAAGGTTCTGGGTTTTCTCTGTTGAAGCTGAGACAGTCAATTTGTGCACTTGCTGAGTCAGAACTGGCGTCTGTGAACTGAATGTGGCCACCATCCCTCGAGAGGCCCACTATGTAGCTAACTCTGGCTCCTGAGGCTAGTGCAAATAAGAATATCACCTTTTCAGTCAAGTCTTTCAGTGAGCAATCCTCATCGTTCAGAGTTGATGCCAAGTGAAGCCACCCATTTCTTCCAGGAAGACTCATATGGTCTTCTTGTTGATTTTGACTTGTATTCTTCTAAGAAGTTAATGCCGTCCCTAAAAATCCCGAACCGTTTCTTGACCGCTAGGGCGAGAAAATCATGAGATGAAGGTTCTGGGTTTTCTCTGATGTAGCTGAGACAGTCAATTTGTGCACATGCTGAGTCAGAACTGGGTCCGGCAACGGAATCAGCATCAGGCGTGGTTCCGTTATCAAAGGGAACCAAACACTTTTGGGCCACTTGTGGGCCACTATTGCTGCTATCCCTCGAAAGGATCTCAGTTTGTCGAGGACTTTCATCAAAAGGTTGGTTGGAGGGAACAGGTAGATCTTGGACTACCTGTTCCAATCTATGGAAATTGCGTCTGTCGCTTCCGCTAGAGGATCCTCGTACGGGGCTACATACCGGGGTAGCTTCTTGTTGTCGCTCGTTGCGAAGAGATCTATCTGCAGTTCTGGGACTTTGCGTAATATGAAGGAGAATGATATTGCGTCTAGGGACCATTCTGACTCTATCGGGTTGACCCTGGATAGAGCGTCCGCTGTCACATTGCGGAACCCTTGAAGTTGGACTGCTGACAAGTGCCATCTCTTCTTCTTCGCTAGACGGAGGATGGCCAGTATCACTTGATTTATGTGAGGCGATCTCGAGCCTTGTCGATTTAGGCATCTCATTACAACTTCGCTGTCTAGAACCAGACGGATGTGGATTGAGTAGCGAAGTTCCAGTTTCTTCAGAGAGAGAAAAACTGCCATGGCTTCCAAAAAATGGTGTGGAAGGTCTTGAAGAGAGGAGACCAGGTTCCCTGGACTTTCCGATGATAAGAGTGACCTCCCCAACCCTCTTTTGAGGTGTCCGTGTGCACGGTGACTGCCGCTGGAGGTGGTTTCAGAGGTGCCTTGCTCTTCAGGTTCTTGGCTTCCGACCATGGTTTGAGTAGTGATCGCAGATGATTTGGAATCGGTCTTTATAGATCTCTTCGAGCGTTTGATGGGTAGTTTCTCCAAACTCCTGATGCATCTTTTAATTGTGCTTTCAATATTGGATCTGTCTCTGAGGCAAACTGGAGGGACCCCAACACTCTCTCCTGTTGCCTTTTTGATATCCTGTCAGATTGAGGAAGTTTCTTGACAGATCCTGCTATCTCTTTCCGCTTCTTTGATGGAATGGAAAGGCAGTGTGACTGTAAATCCCAGTGGACGCCCAGCCACTGGAACTTTTGAGCTGGAGATAGACGAGACTTTTCCAAGTTGATCTTGAATCTTAAGTGTTCCAGGAACTGGATCACTTGCTTGGAGGCTTGCCTGCACTCTTCCTCGGATGCTGCCTACACCAGCCTGTCGTCCAGGTAGGCTACTCCCTGGATCCCCTTTACGCGTAGTTTATGAATGACTGCATTTGCAAGCTTGTTGAATACCCTTGGGGCTATGTTTAGACCGAAGGGCATGTTTCTGAAACAGTACTTACTTTTCTGTAGTTTGAACCCTAGGTAGGGGGAAACTTGACGGTTAATTGGAACATGCCAGTACCCATCCGTCATGTCTATGTAGACTGTGTATGCCCGTTTGGGCAAAAGGGTCCTTATGTGTTAAAGCGTCAACATTCTGAATTTGTGGTTCACTATGAACTTGTTGAGTGGTGATAAATCCAGAATGACTGAGTCTTTTCCGAATCCTTCTTCGGAACACAAAATAGCCCTCCTTGGAATCTGATGGACTTTGCCTTCCGTATAACTCTTTTGTTCAGAAGTTCCTGAACATATTCTTCCAGAATGGGGGTTGAATGCTGGAAGAATTGAGGAAAGTTTGGTGGAGCTGAGCTCCAACTCCACCCTAGCCCATTCTTGATTAGGCTGTGGGCCCAAAGATCGAAGGTCCAATGATCCCGGAGGAGGAGAAGTCTCCCTCCTACCGGTAGCATCTCACTTGGAGTGCTGGTTGGAGGACTTGCCTCCTTGGCCACGTCCACCTTTGTTACCCCTACCTCTGAAGGGGCGTCTAGAGGATCCTCGAAAGGAACCTCGAGACTTTGGCCTAAAAGTCGTCGATTGGTTTTCAAAGACTGGGGTGAACACCGGCGATTGGGTCGCCAGGGTTTGTGGTACCAGTTGGAAAGTGGTGGTTGGTTGCCACTGTCTGGGGCACCGAGACCATGGGAAGCTGTTGCAGTTTTCTAGGCTGAGAGGGCACTCTTGGTTGATTTGATTTATTCTTCGGCTGGGGACCCTCGTCAGCGGAAGATTTTCTTTTTGACGACAAGCCCCACTTGGAGAGGAGATTCCTGTTCTCCGTAGCGGCTTTGTCCACGACCTCTTTGACTACTTCGCTTGGGAAGAGGTCTTTTCCCCAGATATTGGAGGCTATGAGCTTCCTTGGTTCGTGTCTCACCGCAGCCGAGGCGAACACGAACTCTCTACAAGTCCTTCGGGCTTTGATAAAGATGTACAAGTCCTTGGTGACCGTCGCCAAATGAGATTTGGCAAAGACCATGTACATATCTGGGGTGTCCTGGATGCTTGCCATAGTCTCTAAGCCAGTCTGCAGAGACATGGAAGCAGCAAGACGTTCTTTAGTCTCTTGTTCCCAGCGCAGGAGAGACACTGACAGCTTCGGGAGGTCTTCGCCGAACTGTCGTCCAGCAATATCTGCCTCCAGCTTCCCAACTGTGAAGGTGTTATGAACATCCTTCCAGTCCTTATCATCTGATAGAAAAGCAAGGGAAAAGGGTCTACACTCCTCCAGTGCAGGCCAAGGTTTCCCTGCTTCAACTGCCTTTAAGGCTGCCTTAAACCCTTTGTCTCTAAAGGGGAAGGCACGTTTGGGGTCAGCAATAAAGGACGGGTTCTTTTTGCTGAGAGTCGGCACCTTGGAACTAGTAAAGTCCCTCTCTTTCAAGATGGTTGTATATAAGGCCTGAGCCTTGGATGCAGGTTGCGTCCTTAGACGGACATAACAGTCCGGGTAGGCCCCTTTGCTGGGCCAAAACTCAATTTCCTCTACTGGGACAGTGCCCAGTTACTCTGAGAGGAAGATCTTCCTCTCCGACATTGGCATATGCTCTGCATATCTCCAAGGGTTAACGTCAGAGAAAGCGGGGAGATCCTTGACGATTAGCTTCATCGGGCTAAACGTGTTGCAACCAGCTGATGCATTTCCGTCCGAAGAGAAGCTTCTTTCTTGGACGATTTCTTCTGAATGTACTGCACCACAGACAGCAGCGAGTGCAACGTACTCGTGATGGAATCTAACTGGGGTGCAGTAGATGAAGTTGAAGGCACCGGCTCAATCACCGTGGCTGATGATACCGAAATCGTTTCGGTCTTATCGACTTCAGCCTCAGGAGGTACGTCATCCTCCTGCTCCAGTTCTTCCAGTGAGAGATTGTTCTCAGTCTCCTCTGAGACGACCGACATGTTATCATCTAATTGGATGCCCTTCAAGGAGTCCGAAACAACAGATTCCATCGGAATCTGTACTAGGAGAATCTTAGGTTGAGCCTGGGGAATGATTGCATCTGCAGATGCCCTAGGGAAAAGACGGTCCCTCCTCCTCTCATTAGGAAGGTATGGGCCAGAGGTATTCTTCTGAGAACCCCTGACCCATTTTCGCCGTGTGTCCCTTGCTGCATCCCTTGACTCAGTAGACTTTTGATCATCAATAGCCTCTTTTACCAGTTTGCCACAAACGGTACATACCTGTGGGTCCCAGTATTTGAGAACCCCCTTGGTGACTGCGCAGCGAGCATGGGCCCTGCATACGTCACGGCCGTAGAAGTTCTTGCTACGGACCCTGCAAAAGCTGTTCCCGCACTCGGGATGCTCCTCCTGTAAAGAAAGAAAGCATATAAGTATTCGGTGAAATTCTGAGATTTCAGCATTCATATTTTTTTTTTTTTTAAATCTTAGCTTGGATAGGGTAAGCTAGAAAATAGGAAAGACACCTACTTGTGTTTCCTGTCCAGCCCATTGCTATGACCTCCTCCAATATTGAACAATCAATTCTTAATGAATTCTGTATGGGTAGATAATATCCTTTGATATAAAGTGTCTTCTTAACACAATGCCCCAGGTTCAATATTGGGGGTAAATTAATGGTTGATAACCATTACCTGGTAGAGAGGATCATTCTCTTATATGTGATGGTCTCACAATAGGCTGCCTATGAAGCACCTTGTAGCTTGGAAAAACTTTTTGGGCTACAGCACTGACTGGCGGCGGTATACCGCCAAACCTGCCGGGCCTGACAGCATATGCCGGGCCTGCCGGCACATGCCAGGCCGGCCGACATATGCCGGGCCTGCCGACATATGCTGGCCTATTTTGGGCTACTGAAGGCAGTTACTGTCTTCAGATCTATACTTTGGGTGGCCGACCGCTGGCCGACAACTTAGTTGCCGGCCACTGGTCATAGTATGTTTATTGTCGTTGGGGTATCGCTCAGCGACACCCCGGCAAGTGGCGGCAGAGTAACTGCCGGCCGACAAACACCGAACATGGCCGCCGACAGCTATAAGCTGCCTGCGGCCGGCCCAGAATAAGGAAAGATACAGTAAAAGAGAGAGGATGGAGGAAGGCAAAGTCTCAGCCTTGCCGGCCTACATCCTGAATGAGGGTTCAAGTTGAAGGGGGAATTATATTCGGGCTTCCACCCAACCATATCCCATCCATATGGACTATGGAAGCCAGTCCAAGGGATGACTGAAGAACACTCTAATGATTATGAGGGTACCTTCCGGCAGCCGGCCCGGCTGGCAGCAGACAGGGAACCTCAGGCCAGTTTTATAGATTACCCTTAGGGTCAAATGTAGAATGACGGCCAGGGAGGGTGATGGTTCATCCAACACAGAAGAGACAGTGAGGAAGGGGGAAAAGTCCTATAAGTAAGGAAATACCAGAAGGCATTACTCAACTTAAAGGATTCTGATCTCATAAGGTAACCTCAAGTAGGGGAAATCATTTCCTCCAGTTGGGTTAGTCAAGTGAGAAAGCGGCCACAGGACACACTCTCGCAAGATAACAGAATCTCGTACCAGGTATCTTAGACAATGAAGAAATCATTTCTTCGGTCTAAGATCTACTAGCACAGGACTGTCTGCTAGACCGAGGAAGGAGGAATTGTAAAACAAAAACCTCCACGTATGATCTAGGCATGCCTAGCCTCCTGTATAGACAACTTAACTTGACTTGGGAAATCATTTTACCGAGACAGAAAGATGCCTAACACAGACTTTACCCTGATGTCCTTTTCTAAACTCAA
>NC_090757.1:70351123-70358623 GCF_036898095.1 Palaemon carinicauda
CAGCAGTATAAAGTAGCTGTTGTTGTTGGAACTTTGATTAGTAACGAAAGTTAAGTATTAACTTCGCTTAATAAATAATCAGTGATAGATACAGTAAGAGTTTAGTTGATTGATTCGAAAATGAGTTGTATTGCAGTAAATGAGACCACTATTACATTCGAGCAAAACCTTTGAGAAATTTGCTTGATTGATAAATCATATAAAATGGTTTTTTTTTTTCTTTTTTTTTCTTTTTTTTTTTTCTTTTTTTTCAGAACGACATAATTTTCAGAGATTTTTTAATGAAAGTAAGTCATACTAATTTTCCCCTAATGTATTCTCTTCTAATTTGCCGAAAACATATAAGTGCAGGTGGCATAACCACAACATGATTTCCTACACTAATACCCTGCCTGTAAGTTATCAGTGATTATATAATTACTAATAGCTTTATCTTGAGAAAAATTACGTAGCTAAGAGATAAGCTGACTTCTTATAATCTTGATTCAAATTGGCGTCCCCATGGTAAAGCTCATATTTGAGTTCCTTTCATACATTCTTTATTCATTTATTTATTAAACATCCTCGGTATTTTTAAGATAAATGGCCTTCTGCACCGGTATTCGTCTTAGCCCGTCAATTTTAGTTGCCAGTTTCTCACTATCCCTCCAGAAAAGAAATCTCTCCTGAGCGACAGCATGAAACTCCCCACTTGACTAATCCAACCTGGAACCTTCGAAAATATGTGTGAAGCCAAAACGAGATATTCCTTAGCTTGATTAGGAAATAAAGTATTTTGAGCACTATTTCATTTTTTTTATACAATTTCTATCATGTTTATTTGTAATTTTTCTAATTAACGAAATATCTTGGTTGATTTCAAAGAAAACGAGCAAATTATCCAACATAGCACTTTTATATTGAGCATATTAACTTGTGGTGTGTGGAGAACTACAAAACGTAATGATTTACAATAACTAAATAGTTTAACTTCGAGCCGGACAAATGTTGGTATAAAGATTCTTACTAACGAAACCTTCAAACAAAGACAACGACTCTCTAATTACAGCTACTTTTGTTCCAAAATCTACTATTATTTAGATGAGCATTTAAATGCAACAAAATAATCCCGTTATCTGTACTCTATGATAACTATATCCAATTTAGCCATAGGGTCTCGGTAATTATCAAGCAAATTAAAGCTTTTGTAATAAAGATTGAATTAGCAACACGGAAAAGATTTTACTGTATGTATTTAATTACCGTTCTTGGCCACAAATACGGGTGGTGAGACGGCAAAGTTCACCGAACAGTGAGTGTAAACATTTTTATGAACAAAGGGCAAGTGGCTTACCAACTAGAGACTGAGATGGTACCTCCCCTTGAATCTGAATTATTTGGGAAATATTTTACAATAAAGTATCCTTATCTATTACAAAATGTTGTTATCCATGAATATATAATGGCCGATGAAAGTCTTTAGCAATCAATCTAGCATTTTAGAAATACCGAGGAGTTTTTGGAAGCATAATACAATATTTTTTGGGCTCAAGCCATGGCGTCCTGATGGAAGGTTCCTTTTTGGTAGCTTCCTTGGGTAAATAACTACTAAGATATTCCCAGAGAATTTAACCACAGGTTATCACAGAATTCTAACTTCTGGAGCGAGTATCCTAAAGGTTTCCCTTTTAAGACATCGTATATCAACAGGGGACGCATGTATTAACGCGCCACATAGCTATCTACACCCCGAACAGAGTTAATGCTTCGGTGTGTAAGGGCTGAGAATAGCTGGGAGCCGTTCCATAGCTAATCTCATTCGTGGCTACTACTGATACTCGAGACGTAAACAAACGGGCGCCATTGCTTAAATGACGTCACGTCCGTCTTCATCCTTTGTTCAGTAGCTCGCCCTACTTAGACGGATTTTCCCTGTGCTTCACTTATCGTTTTGCATCTACGTAATGTCGCTACCTTCAGCCTCGCCTTCTTCTGGAAAGTTGAGTACAAGGTTCCAGTATTGTTTAGTTAAGCTCTGACCGTAAAGTAAATATTACTTTCCGAGATAATTGCTGTTTTGTGGCAGAGCTGTGCCTCTACCGGACCCGCCATTTTATGGCGTCGTTGTTGTTATGCATGCCTTATTTAGTTAGCCACAACAACGCTTCCGGCCTTATTTACTAATCGATTATATTAGTTTATTTAGTCTTCATAGCTAGGAACTTTTATATCGTGTTTCGACGCTTTTTATCGGTCATCGATTGACCTCATACCAGTCGGCTTCTATAGCCCCCAGGCCAGAGCGCCTGTATATAAGTGTTCATGCATGATTTTATTAGTGATCCTAGGCTAAGTTATGAAGATAGTGGCATTATTTTACAATACTTTCGACCGTGATGCAAGTGTTTTTTCGCCTTCAGGGACCATATAGGGGATAGGTTAGTTAGTGTCCCTTCCTAACCTAACCTCCTGGTAGGACCCCTATATGCTTCCTTCATCCCCTGCCTTGGCACTCCCTCTGTTTAGCCTTGATTTCCTTTCTGAGTAAGGGGATCAAGTGTCTAATGGAGTATTCATCGCCTCTCAGTCCTCCCTAAGGGAATGACCCCCCCTTAGGGTTGCGTCCGAGAGTGAGGTTAGGCTAGCCCTTCCTCTATGGCTAGGAATAGTCTATGACTGCCCTGCCATAGCGATATGTCTTCTATCCTTCCTAGTTCAGGACTCCTAGCCCTGTTCTAGGTTAGGTTTTGGAAGGTTACTCTGTCCCCTGCTGAAACTATACCCATGCACCGTTTCAGTCTGGCGGCCTTATCTTAGGTTAGGGAGTGTCCTCCCTTTCCCTAGTGGCCGCTCTGGTACAGACCCCCTTCCTTGGAAGACTCTTCTCTTCTCCCCTCCCCACCTATCTCTTGTATAGCCTAGCCTACACTTAGGTTAGTCTATACCCATCTGTCCCCTGTCCTACAACTCCTCCTTAGGGCGGAGTGATAGGGCTACCTTGAGCTTCCTTGTGCAGTCCGCTCTGGTACATATACCCTTCCTAGTGTCCTATGGGGTTAGCCACTGGATGCGTTCTGCATGTGGAGGTCTCTCCCCTCTTGGGTGTCCCCTAGTCCTCCCTTGGGCTACCCTAGCCCCCGGTCCTCTGCGACCCCGGCTCCTGGGTGATAGTGCCTGCCTCTATCATGGGTACACCCTCTCAGGGGAGGATGTCTGGATTCCATGGCTGGACTTCTTACATCCCTCCCCCTGTCTCTCTCACTATCCGGGTGCCGGTCCCTTGCCGCCTCCACTGTCGGCGATACCTGCCTCCTACCTTGGTGACTCTCCCCTACCCTCATGCCGCCAGCCCCTCCGCTTGCCGGGGGACTGTCGACCGCCGCCGGCTCCCGCCGACGGCCTTCCTCCTTCCTCCTAGCTTCACCGTCCGCCCGCCGGTCGGCCACCGAAGTACCGGCATTCACTGCCGGCAACCTGGTTCAGCTATAACCATCCTTATCCCAGTCACCAATCCGGCATCCCCCGACCGCCGGAGCCGCCGCTCCTCTGCCGGCGTGCCGCCGTTGTGCCGGCGGACGCCACCCTGGCTTTACTCTTGACTTACATTTTGTCTGTCCTAATGCCAGAAACTCTGCTGGAGCGGCCTCCGGCGTGCCGGAGGTCTGCCGGAACCTCCTGGAGGCGTCAAGGATACTTGCACCCCCTTCTCCTAGCTATCACTTGTATACTGATAGCCCTACACTGCAAACAGATAGCCTGTTACACTCTTTAGACCAGTGCCTTGGTACTGTTCTATTAGTAAGCATGCTGTCCCTTTGCATTCTTCAATATTCCAGCATGCTGCGTGCATCTTAGCGCGGCTGGTTGCCGGAAGCAGTTACCTTAAGGGACCTGTTAACTCCCTAATCTGGAACTGAGTGATCTCAGTCCCAAACTTATCCTTGTTTTTCCACGGAATTCCATTGCCCTGTGGAATTTCAGGGAATACTATCCTGTGCCTTTGGCCATCTCGGATTACCCATGGATAAAGCTTGCGGTAGCCAGACGGGCGAGATGCATGGAGTATGTTTTCTTTACTACTTCAATCTCTATGCATCACTCCCTTCATTAAGTTAAAATTAATGATTAATGTTAACTTAGCTTAAGAGCCATTCTTATGACTCCCCCCATACTCATTTTCTCTTTCTTCCACAGGAGGAGCAGACGAAGTGTGACTTCGACTTCTGCGCTGTGAAACGCCCGCACTTCTACGGGCATACGGCTTGCAGGACTCACGCCCCTTGTGCTGACAAGAAAGGGGATCTGAAATTCTGGAACCCACTGAATTGTACGGTCTGCCAGGCTCACCTAGTTGATGCCTTCCATAACCCTCCCTCAGCGGAGGTCAGGGACATTTCTCGGGAGAAGTTACGCAAGTGGGTGCGTGGCTTCCAGAAGAATGCCACCGGACCGTACCTGGCCACTGAAGAATTGAGGTCACTCCTGTTCCCTAAGGCCTCCCCTGATTCTGTGGTTCCCAAGGATGTGATTCCCACTGTCCAAATTACAATCGAACCTGATGTTGTCATGGCTCAGTCCATGCACGAGTGCCGCCTGGATTCTGAAGATGACGAACATATGTCGGACGTCTCGGAAGACACGGAGAAGACTCTTATGGCTCAAGGAGCTGAAGATGACGAAGACCAGGTGGAATACGCCGAGTCGGAGCAAGAGGTCGCTCCTCCTTCCATCTCCGCTCCTACTCCTACACCGACGGAAGTATCTATCCCGTCTACCTCCACGACCCCGGATCCCTCTTCTTCCACTCAAGAAATGATCCGGTTGATTAGAGCCGTCATGGACGACAGGTTAAAGGAGAATCAGGAGTTCATCAGGTCCATGATGGGATCCAGAGAACCGAAGAGGATTTCGGTTAAGGATCTCCCCGCTTGCTCACATGCCAACCCGTGGAGGTATGCTGAGCATATGGTTATCGCGACCGGCAGGATCTTTATCAGCGACAAGATCGGCACGGTCCCTTTGGAAGACGTGGAGTTCTTCCCAAACTTTGAGGCCTACCCGGACTGTTACGTCCGACTTCGTTCCGAACCTGCCTCTAAGGAAGAGACCGAACCGAAGAAAGAGATAGTGTTCGATCTCGCGAAGGCCCAGGCTATGCTAGCCAACACATTCAAGAGTAGGGGTTTTACCTGCTCTAAGCTTCCGGCCCTGAGCAAGAAGCACCCTACTTATGTCGCACCTGAAAATGCGGTACTTCCATTCTTGGAAAAGGCCTTCGCTGCGTGCCTTAAGGCTGTGGAAGAGGGGAAAGCCTGCCCTGCACTGGAGGAGTGCAGACCCTTCTCCATAGTTACTCCCCCTGACGCTCGACACTGGAAGGATATCCAGCATACTTTCGTCGTGGGAAAGCTAGATCCTGACGTCGCCGGACGTCAGTTTAATGAAGACCTCCCTAAGCTCAACGATCACCTCCTTCGTCGGGAACAAGATACGAAGGAGAGGCTCGCAGCATCTATGTCTCACCAAGTCCAACTTGAAATTATGGCCTGTGACACCAGAGTACCAGACCACTACATGGTACTCTCCAAATCCCACATGACTACAGTGATGAAGGACTTGTACCACTTCATGAAGGCTCGGAGAGCCTGTCGTGAATTCGTGTTCGCAGGTGCCACTGTGAAACACGAACCCCGGAGGCTAATTTCCTCCAACATCCGGGGCAAACACCTCTTTCCTTCTGACCTTGTGAAGGAAATCACTGACAAAGCCGCCACGGAGAATAGGAACCTTCTCCACAAGTGGGGCATGTCAAGAAAAAGGAAACCCTCTCAGGACGATGGACCTCAACCTAAGAGGAAATCCCTAAAACAGAAACCCCAGCAACGTCAACATAGACGTCAGTTTCTGGGACCCGCTACCTTCCAAGTGGCAGCTCAGCCACAACAGACCTTTCAATTGGTCACCCAACCGGTGTTGTCACAGTCACCGGTCTTCACCCCTGCTTTCGAGCAACAGACAACTACCTTTCGTCCCAAAGGTAGAGGCTCAAACAGAGGTGCAAGCAGAGACGCATCTCGCCGTCCCTCCAGAGGCAGAGGAGGAAAGGGAGCTAGCGGCCGAGGCAGCAAGCCCTCGGGACACCAGAAACAATGAAGTGCTTCCGGTGGGAGGAAGACTCCGCCAATTCCAGGATCGTTGGACCTTCGATCCCTGGGCACACAGCATCGTCAAGAAGGGTCTAGGCTGGAGTTGGACTCAACCACCCCCAACCTTCCAGCAATTCTTCCAACAATCAACCCCCCTTCTGGAAGAATATGTCCTAGATCTTTTGAACAAGAAGGTGATAAGGAAGGTAAAGTCCACCAGGTTCCAAGGGAGACTGTTTTGTGTCCCCAAGAAAGACTCCGACAAACTCAGAGTCATTCTGGACTTATCCCCCCTCAACAAGTTCATAGCGAACGACAAGTTCAAGATGCTGACTCTTCAACAGATAAGGACCCTTCTGCCTCGAGGTTCCTACACGGTCTCCATAGACCTGGCGGATGCCTACTGGCACGTTCCAATGAACCATCACGCTTCCTCCTACCTAGGATTTCGACTCCAAAGGAAAAGCTACGCCTTCCGGGCCATGCCCTTCGGCCTCAACGTGGCCCCTCGGATCTTCACAAAGCTGGCGGACGCCATAGTACAACAGCTCCGCCTCCCAAACGTCCAGGTGATGGCCTACCTCGACGACTGGCTAGTCTGGGCTCCATCGCCCGAAGATTGTGTAAAATCTTGCAACAAAGTCACCCAGTACCTAGAACACCTGGGATTCAAGATCAACGAGAAGAAATCTCGCCTCTCTCCAGCTCAGAAGTTCCAGTGGTTGGGAATCCAATGGAACCTTCAGTCACACCGCCTTTCCATCCCCCAGAAGAAAAGGAAGGAAATAGCAGGGTCTGTTAAGCGACTGCTGAAATCCAAACGAATTTCAAGACGCCAGCAGGAACGAGTTCTAGGCTCTCTACAGTTCGCCTCAGTAACAAACCCAGTGCTTCGTGCACAGCTAAAGGATGCCGCGGGAGTCTGGAGACGTTCTGCATCCATCGCTCGAAGAGACCTCAAGAGACGGCTTCCAAACAGACTTCGACTTCTCCTAAAGCCGTGGTCAGAAGCAAAGGCCCTGAAAAGGTCCATTCCTCTTCAACACCCCCCTCCATCACTCAACATCCACACGGACGCTTCGCTGGAGGGTTGGGGAGGTCACTCCCACCAAAAACAGGCTCAAGGCACCTGGTCTCCCCTGTTCAAGACGTTCCATATAAACATCTTGGAGGCCATGGCGGTCCTTCTAACTCTGAAGAAATTATCCCCGCCGCCCTCGATCCACATTCGTCTAACCCTAGACAACTCGGTGGTAGTTCGTTGTCTCAATCGCCAAGGCTCAAGATCGCCCCAGATAAATCAGGTGCTTCTCCCAATCTTCCGTCTGGCGGAGAAGAAGAAGTGGCACCTGTCTGCAGTTCACCTACAAGGATT
>NC_090757.1:70363623-70391123 GCF_036898095.1 Palaemon carinicauda
AAAATGAACCGTAACCACAGAGGAGGACCCAATGTAGAGCTGTCTGGCGAGTAAAGACCCCACAATTCTCTAGCGCTAGTATCTCAACGGGTGGCTAGGTGATAACTGAGAGGCGAGGTGAATGCAACTAAACTTTATTAAACAATCGTAGAGTTTATTTACAGCGACTTGCGAAAAAAAAAAAAAAAAAAAAAAAAAAAAAAAAAAAAACTTGCGCTATCATGAAAACGCAAGGATGGTCTATTGATAGGGCAGGGGAGAGAGCGTGATAAGATAAAAATCAAAACCGTTAGTGTACATGCGTGCATGAAACACGTACGGTACTACACAGTCCCTTTTCTCTGGGAATCAATAATTTGTATTTTAGATAATCGGAATTCTTTCAATAGTTACGTTCTTTGATCTGATACTTTTAGATTCGTTTTGTAATGTTGTTGCCAGTGATGTGTTTAATTATAACAAAATATTATAACAGTATATATAATCAACAAATATTTTCATCTCGGTGAAAAATCAGTTTAAATATTGCAAGTTATTGTTGGCCCTGGTGAAGGGCAATGATATTTTCAAATTTGGAAGGCAGAATATCAGTAATTTTCAACTTGAAGTCCCCATAGAAAAATATATGCTTGTTTCTTTTCATAAGAAGTGACTCGCATGAGCGAAAGTTCACTAGTCAGAGAAGATGCTACATACTCAAAATGAAGTACACTTGCAGTATAACCTAAAGCATTGTTCTTAGAATTATTCAGATTAATAGAATTAGATTATTTACAAGGAACATGGAGAATTTTCTTAAAAATTTGCCTAGACTGAGAGTTTTTCAGATACAGTATTTGGATATCAGACGTCCCCCTGTGAAATCTTCCACACATACATCCCAATACCCACAGCAAAACATGGTCCTAAATATCTTTGTTAAATGTTGGACACTTCCTGAGATACTATGGACTTTGAGAAGTAGTATTGTCAAGAAGGGAAGCACTGATATGGACTCGCCTGACAATGGTTAACTTAAAGGAAATTTTATTCAATTGGCTTGGGGAAGGATCAGTTGCTTTTGATGAGCCATTTGACTCTCAATAACAAAGGAATACATTCTCTTACCATAGGCACAGACGGATGGATTGAGTATGGAAACTTCCGCATAGTGGCAGTGTACTAATGCGAGCAATAGCTTTAATCCACTCCAGGAGAAAAATCCTCACATCGTTACTGCTCCCTTTCGAGACAGCAGGTTGATTCGGGTGTTACAACCACACTCCCTGGTAAACTAGCAATCTAGCATTTCTTTATTCAGAGAAAGATTATCTCTCTCTCTCTCTCTCTCTCTCTCTCTCTCTCTCTCTCTCTCTCTCTCTCTCTCTCTCTCTCTCTCTCTCTCTCCTATGCTTAACATATAAATAAATGCATTAGTTGATCTCTACAGTAATAACCATTTTGAATGCTGTATATAAATCATAATTATAATTTTTTGTTGTTGTTGTAGCCTGTTATCCTATGCACTGTCATGGACACATAAGGTATTTTTTTCCCCTAATGGAAGCATGACTGACTTTATAACTAAATGCTTGGATACTTTATTTTTATCCCATAAATACAGAACTATAGGAAATAGAGAGTAAAGAAGTTTATAAATCGAACAGTAAGACAATCACAAGTCAGCCATATCCTGTAAATCGAATCTTGGAAAGATACCAACGCACGTAACACTAACAACAGTATTTTCAAACGGTCATTTTTATTGCATATTAAATGAACATGCTTTTTATTTTCTTTATATTACTATATGCTTTCCTTTGACTTGAAAACAATATAGTCTGTCCTGACAATGGTCGTCTACCTCAAACTATGCTGCTAAATCAACATTCGAACATGCGTCTCTCTCTCTCTCTCTCTCTCTCTCTCTCTCTCTCTCTCTCTCTCTCTCTCTCTCTCTCTCTCTCTCATCCGTATTAACCGTGAAAGTTATATTTTATATTTTTTGCATAAAGTGAAGGAAATTACTTAGTAGTCAATGGATGCCAATGTTTGGGACTATAACAACTATTTTTTTTTTATAAAATTTTATGACATTGCAAGGGATTATCTTTCATGTTGCCACGTTGTGGTGGTAATTGGTGTGTTCCATTAGGTCGAATCAGGACACTAAGTAAGGAGACGTTATTCTTATAATTGAAAAATATACTAAAAAATGAATAATGAATAAAGGCTACACAAATATAAGATACGTCTCTCTCTCTCTCTCTCTCTCTCTCTCTCTCTCTCTCTCTCTCTCTCTCTCTCTCTCTCTCTCTCATATATATATATATATATATATATATGATAATAATAATAATAATAAAGATGATAATGATAATAATAATAATAATAATAATAATAATAATAATAATAATAATAATAATAATAATAATAATAATAATAATAATAAATAGACAACGTGTTAGCGGCGTCGAAATATCGAAGATAGTTTTTCTTCGGACAGACCGCCCTTCTATTAAATAGTTTTCAGAATAAGAGCAGAAATACTTTTTCTTTTATCCATTTATTGTTTGGTGTGGACATGTGTTTCAGATCACTTCGCAACCCGTCTTCAGAACTACTTTGAATATTGGAACTACACTTTAATACACAGGTTATGGTAGTGAGAATTTTATAAAAAAAAAAAAAAAAAATTAGAAATTCGGAAAACATCTAAAAATTATTGATGAATGAAAACTTTAGATTTTTTAATATGAACATGAACATTTGAGCTATTTTTTTTTAAATACGTCATCGTCGGTTTTTTAGGAACGCCCTCTCTTTTTCAAAGCAGACAAAATTAGAAGTTCTTTGTCCTCACGTTTTATCTCTCATACGTCTAGCATTAGAAGTTCTTTGACCTGTCTTTTTACCTCCCCTACTTCTAGCATTATAAGTTTGTTGACCTCGCTTTTTAGCTCCCATACTTCTAGCATTAGAGGTTCTTTGACACCGCTTTTTAGCTCTCATACATCTAGCATTAGAAGGTCTTTGACCTACCTTTTTAGCTCCCCTACTTGTAGCATTAGAAGTTCTTTGACCTGTCTTTTTACCTCCCCTACTTCTAGCATTATAAGTTCGTTGACCTCGCTTTTTAGCTCCCATACTTCTAGCATTAGAGGTTCTTTGACACCGCTTTCTAGCTCTCATACATCTTGCATTAGAAGGTCTTTGACCTACCTTTTTAGCTCCCCTACTTCTAGCATTAGAAGTTCTTTGACCTCGCTTTTTAGCTCCCATAAATCTAGCATTAGAAGTTCTTTGACCTGTCTTTTTACCTCCCATACTTCTAGCATTAGAAGTTCTTTGACCTTGCTTTTTAGCTCCCCTACTTCTAGCATTAGAGGGTATTTGGCCTGTCTTTATAGCTCCCCTACTTCCAGCATTAGAAGTTCTTTGACCTCGCTTTTTAGCTCTCATACTTCTAGCATTAGAAGTTCTTTGACCTGTCTTTTTAGCTCCCCTATTTCTAGCATTAGAGATTCTTGGACCTGTCATTTTAGCTCCCTTACTTCTGGCATTAGAAATTCTTTGACCTCGCTTTTTATCTCTCATACTTCTAGCATTAGAAGTTATTTGACCTGTTTTTTTATCTCCCATACTTTTAGCATTAGAAGTTCTTTAAGCTTGCTTTTTAGCTCACACTTCTACCATTAGAAGTTCTTTGGCATCTCTTTTTATCTCCCATACTTCTGGCATTAGAAGTTCTTTGACCACACTTTTTAGCTCTGATACTTCTAGCATTAGAAGCTTATTGACCTCTCTTTTTAGCACTCATACTTCTAGCATTAGAAGTTTTTTAACATCTCTTTTCAGCTCCCATCCTTTTAGCATTAGAAGTTCTTTCACCTAGCTTTTTAGCTCTCACACGTTAGCAGTAGAAGTTCTTTGACCTCGCTTTCTAGCTCTCATACTTAATAGCATTAGAAGTTCTTTGACATCTCTTTTTAGCTCCCATAATTCTAGCATTAAAAGTTCTTTGACCTCACTTTTTACCTTTCATACTTCTAGCATTAGAAGTTCTTTGACATCTCTTTTTCGCTCCCATAATTCTAGCATTAAAAGTTCTTTGACATCGCTTTTTAGCTCTCATACTTATAGCATTAGAAGTTCTTTGACCTCGCTTTTTAGCTCTCATACTACTAGCATTAGAAGTTCTATGACATCGCTTTCTAGCTCCCATACTTCAAGCATTAGAAGTTTTTTACCTTGATTTCTAGCTCCCATACTTTTAGCGTTAGAAGTTCTTTGATCTTGCTTTTCAGCTTCCATAATTTTAGCATTAGAAGTTCTTTGACCTAGCTTTATACCTCTCATACTTATAGCATTTGATGTTCTGTGACATCTATTTTTAGTTCCCATACTTCTAGCATTAGAAGTTCTATGACATCTCTTTTTAACTCGCATACTTCTAGCATCAAAAGATCTATGACATGCCTTTTTAACTCCCATGCTTCTAGCATTAAAAGTTCTATGACATCCCATATTAACCCCCATATTTCTAGTATTAGAAGTTCATTTACCTCTCGTTTTAGCTCCGAATCTTTTAGCATTAGAAGTTCTTTGACGCCTCTTTTTATCTCCCATACTTCTAGCATTAGAAATTCTTGGACCTCACTTTTTAGCTTCCATACTTTTAGCGTTAGAAGTTCTTTGACTTCGCTTTTTACCTCCCATACTTCTAGCATTAGGAATTCTTTGACCTTTCTTTTCAGCTCCCATAAATCTAGCTTCAGAAGTTCTTTGACCTCTCTTTTTAGCTCCCATAATACTAGCATTAGAAGTTCTTTGACATGTCATTTTAGCTCCCATTCTTATAACATTAGAAGTCCTTTTACCTCGATTTTTAGCTCCAATGCAAATAGCATTACATGTTCTTTGACCTCTCTTTTTATCTCTCATACATCTAGCATTAGAAGTTCTTTGACCTCGTTGTTTAGCTCTCATACTTTTTGCATTAGAAGTTCTATGAAGTCTCTTTTTAACTCCCATACTTCTAGCATTACAAGTTCTTTGACCTCGCTTTTTACCTCTCATACTTCTAGCATTAGAAGTTCTTTGACCTCGCTTTTCTAGTTCTCATACTTCCAGCATTAGAAGTTCTCTGACTTCGCTTTTTAGATCTCATACTTTTAGCATTAGTAGTTCTATGACATCTCATTTTAGCTCCCATACTTCTAGCATTCGAAGTTCTTTGACCTCGCTTTTTAGTTCAAATACTTCTAGCATTTGAAGTACTTTGAACTCAACTCTCTTTTCAACTCCCATGCTTCTAGCATTAAGAGTTCTATGACATTTCTTTTTAACTCCCATACTTCTAGTATTAAAAGTTCCTTTACCTCTCATTTTACCTCCGAATCTTTAAGTTTTAGAAGTTCTTTGATGCCTCCTTTTATATCCCATACTTCTAGCATTAGAAGTTCTTGGACCTCACTTTTTAGCTCCCATACTTCTAGCGTTAGAAGTTCTTTGACTTCGCTTTTTACTTCCCATACTTTTACCATTAGGAGTTTTTTTACCTTGCTTTTCAGCTCCCATACTTCTAGCATTAGAAGTTGTTCGACCTCTCTTTTTAGCTCCCATAATACTAGTATTAGAAGTTCTTTGACATCTCTTTTTGGCTCCCATACTTATAACGCTAGGAGTTCTTTTACCTCGCTTTTTAGCTCCAATACATAGCATTACAAGTTCTTTGACCTCTCTTTTTATCTCTCATACTTCTGGCCTTAGAAGTTCTTTGACCTCGCCTTTTAGCTCCCATACCTCTAGCATTAGAAGTTCTATGACATCTCTTTTTAGCTCCCATACATCTAGCATTACAAGTTCTTTGACCTCTCCTTTTAGCTCCCATCCTTCTAGCATTACAAGTTCTTTGACCTCGCATTTTACCTCTCCTACTTCTAGCATTAGAAGTTCTTTGACCTCGCTTTTTAGCTCTCATACTTCCAGTATTAGAAGTTCTTTGACCTCGCTTTTTAGATTTCCTACTTGTAGCATTAGAAGTTCTTTGATATGTCTTTTTATCTCCCATGCTTCTAGAATTAAAAGGTCTTTGACCTCGCTTTTTCGCTCCCATACTTGTAGCATTAGAAGTTCTTTGACCTCGCTTTTTAGATATCATACTTTTAGCATTAGTAGTTCCATGACATCTCTTTTTAGCTCCCATGCTTCCAGCATTAGAAGTTCTCTGACCTTGCTTTTTAGTTCCAATACTTTTCGCATTTGAACTACTTTGAACTCAACTCTCTTTTTAGCTTCAATACTTCCAGCATTAGACGTTCAACGACATCTCTTTTTAACTCCGATACTTCTAGCATTAGAATTTCTATGACATGTCTTTTTAACTCCCATATTTCTATCATTAGAAGTTCTATAACATCTCTTTTTAACTCCCTTACTTCAAGCATTAGAAGTTCTTTGACATCTCATTCTAGCTCCCACACTTCTAGCATTATAAGTTCTTTGACATCTCTTTATAGCTTCCATACTTTTAGCATAAGAATATCTTTAACCTTGCTTTTTAGCTCATATACTCCTAGACTTAGAAGTTTTTTGGCATCTCTTTTTAGCTCCCATACTTATAGCGTTAGAATTTATTTGATCTCGCTTTTTAGCTCCCTTATTTCTAGCATTTAAAGTTCTTTTACCTTGCTTTTTAGCTCCTATACATTTAGCATTAGAATTTGTTTGACCCCTCTTTTTAGCTCACATACATCTAGCATTAAAGGTTCTTGGACCTGTTTTTTTATTTCTCATAGTTCTAGTGTAAGAAGTTCTTTTACCTCTCTTTTTAGCTCCCATACTTGTAGCATTAGAAGTTCCTTGACCTCTCTTTTTATTTCTTATACTTCTACCATTAGAAGTTCTTTGACGTCGCTTTTTAGCTCTCATACTTCCTGTATTAGAAGATCTATGATATCTCTTTTTAGCTACTATACTTCTAGCATTAGAAGATCTTTGACCTCTCTTCTTAGCTCTCATACTTCTAGCATTAGAAGTTCTTTGACCACGCTTTTTAGCTCTGATACTTCTAGCATTAGAAGTTCATTGACGTCTCTCATTAGCACTCATACTTCTAGCATTAGAGGTTCTTTAACATCTCTTATCAGCTCCCATCCTTTTAGTGTTAGAAGTTCTTTGACCTAGCTTTTTAGCTCTCACACTTCTAGCAGTAGTAGTTCTTTGACCTCGCCTTTTAGCTCTCATACTTATAGCATTAGAAGTTCTTTGACTTCACTTTTTACCTTTTATACTTCTAGCATTAGAAGTTCTATGACATCTCTTTTTTGCTCTCATACTTCTAGCATTACAAGTTCTTTTACCTTGCCTTTTAGCTCTCATACTACTAGCATTAGAAGTTCTCTGACATCTTTTTTTATCTCCCATACCTCAAGGATTAGGAGGTCTTTAACCTGTCTTTTAGCTCCCTTGTTTCTAGCATTAGAAGTACTATGACATCGGTTTCTAGCTCCCATACTTCTAGCATTAGAAGTTTTTACTCCTTGATTTTTAGCTCCCATACTTATAGCGTTAGAAGTTCTTTGACCTCCCTTTTTAACTCCCATACTTATAGCGTTAGAAGTTCTTTTACCTTGCTTTTTAACTCCCATACTTCTAGCATTAGAAGTTCTTCGACCTAGCTTTATACCTCTCATACTTATAGCATTAGATATTCTGTGACATCTATTTTTAGCTCCCATACTTCTAGCATTAGAAGTTCTACGACATGTCTTTTTAATTCCCATGCTTTTAGCATTAAAAGTCCTCTGACATCTCTTTTTACCTCCCATACTTGTACTATTAGAAGTTCCTTTACCTCTCATTTTAGCTCCGAATCTTTTAGCATTAGAAGTTCTTTGACGCCTCTCTTTATCTCCCTTAATTCTAGCATTAGAAGTTCTTGGACCTCACTTTTTAGCTCCCATACTTCTAGCGTTAGAAGTTCTTTGACTTCGATTTTCACTTCTCATACTTCTAGCATTGGGAGTTCTTTGACCTTGCTTTTCAGCTCCAATACTTTTAGCATTAGAAGTTCTTTGACCTCTCATTCTAGCTCCCATATTACTAGTATTATGAGTTCTTTGACAACTCGTTTTAGCTCCCATAATTATAACGTTAGAAGTTCTTTTACCTCGCTTTTTAGCTCCAATATATATATAGCATTACATGTTCTTTGACCTCTCTTTTTATCTCTCATACTTCTAGCATTAGAAGTTCTTTGACCTCGCTTTTTAGTTCTCATACTTCTAGCATATGAAGTATTTTGAACTCAACTCTCTTTTTATCTCCAATACTTCTAGCATTAGACGTTCTATGCTCCCATATTTCTATCATTAAAAATTCTATGACATCTCTTTTACTCGCATACTTCTAGCATTAGAAGTTCCATGACATCTCTTTTTAACTCCCATACTTCTAGCATTAGAATTTCTATGATATGTCTTTTTAACTCCCATATTTCTATCATTAGAAGTTCTATGACATCTCTTTTACTTGCATACTTCTAGCATTAGAAGTTCCATGACATCTCTTTTTAACTCCCATACTTCTAGCATTAGAATTTCTATGACATGTCATTTAACTCCCACATTTCTATCATTAGAAGTTCTATGACATCCCTCTTCAACTCGCATACCTCTAGCATCATAAGTTCTATGACATGTCTTTTTAACTCCCATGCTTCTATCATTAGAAGTTCTATGACATTTTTTTTAACTCCCATACTTCTAGTATTAGAAGTTCCTTTACCTCTCATTTTTGCTCGCAATCTTTTAGCATTAAAAAATCTTTGACGCCTCTTTTTATCTCCCATACTTCTAGCATAAGAAGTTCTTTGACCTCACTTTTTAGCTCCCATAATTCTAGCGTTAGAGGTTCGCTGACCTCGCTTTTTACCTCCCATACTTCTAGCATTAGCAGTTCTTTGATCTTGCTTTTCAAGTCCCATACTTCTAGCATTAGAAGTTCTTTGACCTCTCTTTTTAGCTCCCATTCTTATGACGTTAGAAGTTCTTTTACATCCAATACATATAGCATTACATGTTCTTTGACCTTTCTTTTTATCTCTCATACATATAGCATTATAAGTTCTTTGACCTCGTTTTTTAGCTCTCATACTTTTTGCATTAGAAGTTCTATGAAGTCTCTTTTTAGCTCCCATACTTCTAGCATTACAAGTTTTCTGACCTCGCTTTCTAGCTCTCATACTTAATAGCATTAGAAGTTCTTTGACATCTCTTTTTAGCTCCCATAATTCTAGCATTAAAAGTTCTTTGACCTCACTTTTTACCTTTCATACTTCTAGCATTAGAAGTTCTTTGACATCTCTTTTTAGCTCCCATAATTCTAGCATTAAAAGTTCTTTGACTTCGCTTTTTAGCTCTCATACTTCCAGCATTAGAAGTTTTTTGACCTCGCTTTTTAGCTCTCATAGTACTAGCATTAGACGTTCTATGACATCGCTTTCTAGCTCCCATACTTCCAGCATTAGAAGTTTTTTTACCTTGATTTCTAGCTCCCATACTTTTAGCGTTAGAAGTTCTTTGACCTTGCTTTTTAGCTTCCATACTTCTAGCATTAGAAGTTCTTTGACCTAGCTTTATACCTCTCATACTTATAGCATTAGATGTTCTGTGACATCTATTTTTAGTTCCCATACTTCTAGCATTAGAAGTTCTATGACATCTCTTTTTAACTCGCATACTTCTAGCATCAGAAGATCTATGACATGCCTTTTTATCTCCCATGCTTCTAGCATTAAAAGTTTTATGACATCTCATTTTAACCCCCATATTTCTAGTATTATAAGTTCCTTTACCTCTCATTTTAGCTCTGAATCTTTTAGCATTAGAAGTTCTTTGACGCCTCTTTTTATCGCCCATACTTCTAGCATTAGAAGTTCTTGGACCTCACTTTTTAGCTTCCATACTTTTATCATTAGAAGTTCTTTGACTTCGCTTTTTACCTCCCATACTTCTAGCATTAGGAGTTCTTTGACATGTCATTTTAGCTCCCATACTTATAAAATTAGAAGTTCTTTTACCTCGATTTTTAGCTCCAATACAAATAGCATTACATGTTCTTTGACCTCTCTTTTTATCTCTCATACATCTAGCATTAGAAGTTCTTTGACCTCGTTTTTTAGCTCTTATACTTCTTGCATTAAAAGTTCTATGAAGTCTCTTTTTAGCTCCCATACTTCTAGCATTACAAGTTCTTTGACCTCGCTTCTTACCTCTCATACTTCTAGCATTAGAAGTTCTTTGACCTCTCTTTTCTAGCTCTCATACTTCCAGCATTAAAAGTTCTTTGATATTGCTTTTTAGATTTCCAACTTCTAGCATTAGAAGTTCTTTGAAAAATCTTTTTATCTCCCATGCTTCTAGGATTAAAATTTTTTTTACCTCGTTTTTTCGCTCTCATGCTTCTAGCATTAGAAGTTCTCTGACGTCGCTTTTTAGATCTCATACTTTTAGCATCAATAGTTATATCTCATCTCATTTTAGCTCCCATACTTCTAGCATTTGAAGTTCTTTGACCTCGCTTTTTAATTCAAATACTTCTAGCATTTGAAGTACTTTGAACTCAACTCTCTTTTTAACTCCCATGCTTCTAGCATTAAAAGTTCTATGACATTTCTTTTTAACTCCCATACTTCTAGTATTAAAAGTTCCTTTACCTCTCATTTTACCTCCGAATCTTCAAGCTTTAGAAGTTCTTTGATGCCTCCTTTTATATCCCATACTTCTAGCATTAGAAGTTCTTGGACCTCACTTTTTAGCTCCCATACTTCTAGCGTTAGAAGTTCTTTGACTTCGCTTTTTACTTCCCATACTTCTACCATTAGGAGTTTTTTTACCTTGCTTTTCAGCTCCCATACTTCTAGCATTAGAAGTTGTTTGACCTCTCTTTTCAGCTCCCATAATACTAGAATTAGAAGTTCTTTGACATCTCTTTTTGGCTCCCATACTTATAACGCTAAGAGTTCTTTTACCTCGCTTTTTAGCTCCAATACATATAACATTACAAGTTCTTTGACCTCTCTCTTTATCTCTCATACTTCTGGCATTAGAAGTTCTTTGACCTCGCCTTTTAGCTCTGATACCTCTTGCATTAGAAGTTCTATGACATCTCTTTTTAGCTCCCATACATCTAGCATTACAAGTTCTTTGACCTCTCCTTTTAGCTCCCATCCTTCTAGCATTACAAGTTCTTTGACCTCGCTTTTTACCTCTCCTACTTCTAGCATTAGAAGTTCTTTGACCTCGCTTTTTAGCTCTCATACTTCCAGTATTAGAAGTTCTTTGACCTCGCTTTTTAGATTTCCTACTTGTAGCATTAGAAGTTCTTTGATATGTCTTTTTATCTCCCATGCTTCTGGAATTAAAAGGTCTTTGACCTCGCTTTTTCGCTCCCATACTTGTAGCATTAAAAGTTCTTTGACCTCGCTTTTTAGATCTCATACTTTTAGCATAAGTAGTTCCATGACATCTATTTTTAGCTCCCATGCTTCTAGCATTAGAAGTTCTCTGACCTTGCTTTTTAGTTCCAACACTTCTCGCATTTGAAATACTTTGAACTCAACTCTCTTTTTAGCTTCAATACTTCCAGCATTAGACGTCCAATGACATCTCTTTTTAACTCCGATATTTCTAGCATTAGAATTTCTATGACATGTCTTTTTAACTCCCATATTTCTATCATTAGAAGTTCTATAACATCTCTTTTTAACTCCCATACTTCAAGCATTAGAAGTTCTTTGACATCTCATTCTAGCTCCCACACTTCTAGCATTATAAGTTCTATGACATCTCTTTATAGCTTCCATACTTTTAGCATAAGAATATCTTTGACCTCGCTTTTTAGCTCATATACTCCTAGCCTTAGAAGTTTTTTGGCATCTCTTTTTAGCTCCCATACTTATAGCGTTAGAATTTCTTTGATCTCGCTTTTTAGCTCCCATATTTCTAGCATTTAAAGTTCTTTTACCTTACTTTTTAGCTCCCATACATTTAGCATTAGAATTTGTTTGACCCCTCTTTTTAGCTCATATACATCTAGCATTAAAGGTTCTTGGACCTGTTTTTTTATTTCTCATAATTATAGTGTAAGAAGTTCTTTTACCTCACTTTTTAGCTCCCATACTTGTAGCATTAGAAGTTCCTTGACCTCTCTTTTTATCTCTTATACTTCTACCATTAGAAATTCTTTGACGTCGCTTTTTAGCTCTCATACTTCCTGTATTAGAAGATCTATGATATCTCTTTTTAGCTCCTATACTTCTAGCATTAGAAGATCTTTGACCTCTCTTCTTAGCTCTCATACTTCTAGCATTAGAAGTTCCTTGACCACGCTTTTTTAGCTCTGATACTTCTAGCATTAGAAGTTCATTGACCTCTCTCATTAGCACTCATACTTCTAGCATTAGAGGTTCTTTAACATCTCTTATCAGCTCCCATCCTTTTAGCATTAGAAGTTCTTTGACCTAGCTTTTTAGCTCTCACACTTCTAGCAGTAGTAGTTCTTTGACCTCGCTTTTTAGCTCTCATACTTATAGCATTAGAAGTTCTTTGACCTCACTTTTTACCTTTCATACTTCTAGCAATAGAAGTTCTATGACATCTCTTTTTTGCTCTCATACTTCTAGCATTACAAGTTCTTTTACCTTGCTTTTTAGCTGTCATACTACTAGCATTAAAAGTTCTCTGACATCTTTTTTTATCTCCCATACCTCAAGGATTAGGAGGTCTTTAACCTGTCTTTTAGCTCCCATGTTTCTAGCATTAGAAGTTTTTACTCCTTGATTTTTATCTCCCATACTTATAGCGTTAGAAGTTCTTTGACCTCCCTTTTTAACTCCCATACTTATAGCGTTAGAAGTTCTTTTACCTTGCTTTTTAGCTCCCATACTTCTAGCATTAGAAGTTCTTCGACCTAGCTTTATACCTCTCATACTTATAGCATTAGATATTCTGTGACATCTATTTTTAGCTCCCATACTTCTAGCATTAGAAGTTCTACGACATGTCTTTTTAATTCCCATGCTTTTAGCATTAAAAGTCCTCTGACATCTCTTTTTAACTCCCATACTTGTAGTATTAGAAGTTCCTTTACCTCTCATTTTAGCTCCGAATCTTTTAGCATTAGAAGTTCTTTGACGCCTCTTTTTATCTCCCTTAATTCTAGCATTAGAAGTTCTTGGACCTCACTTTTTAGCTCCCATACTTCTAGCGTTAGAAGTTCTTTGACTTCGATTTTCACTTCTCATACTTCTAGCATTGGGAGTTCTTTGACCTTGCTTTTCAGTTCCAATGCTTTTAGCATTAGAAGTTCTTTGACTTCTCATTCTAGCTCCCATTTTACTAGTATTAGGAGTTCTTTGACATCTCGTTTTAGCTCCCGTAATTATAACGTTAGAAGTTCTTTTACCTCGCTTTTTAGCTCCAATATATATAGCATTACATGTTCTTTGACCTCTCTTTTTATCTCTCATACTTCTAGCATTAGAAGTTCTTTGACCTCGCTTTTTAGTTCTCATATTTCTATCATTTGAAGTATTTTGAACTCAACTCTCTTTTCATCTCCAATACTTCTAGCATTAGACGTTCTATGACCTCTCTTTTTAACTCCCATACTTCTAGCATTAGAATTTCTATGACATGTCTTTTTAACTCCCATATTTCTATCATTAGAAGTTCTATGACTTCTCTTTTACTCGCATACTTCTAGCATTAGAAGTTCCATGACATCTCTTTTTAACTCCCATACTTCTAGCATTAGAATTTCTATGACATGTCATTTAACTCCCACATTTCTATCATTAGAAGTTCTATGACATCCCTCTTCAACTAGCATACCTTTAGCATCAGAAGTTCTATGACATGTCTTTTTAACTCCCATGCTTCTAGCATTAGAAGTTCTACGACATTTTTTTTTAACTCCCATACTTCTAGTATTAGGAGTTCCTTTACCTCTCATTTTTGCTCGTAATCTTTTAGCATTAGAAGTTCTTTGACGCCTCTTTTTATCTCCCATACCTTTAGCATAAGAAGTTCTTTGACCTCACTTTTTAGCTCCCATACTTCTAGCGTTAGAGGTTCGTTGACCTCGCTTTTTACATCCCTTTCTTCTAGCATTAGGAGTTCTTTGACCTTGCTTTTCAAGTCCCATACTTCTAGTATTAGAAGTTCTTTGACCTCTCTTTTTAGTTCCCATAATTCTAGTATTAGAAGTTCTTTGACCTCTCTTTTTAGCTCCCATTCTTATGACGTTAGAAGTTCGTTTACCTCGGTTTTTAGCTCCAATACATATAGCATTACAAGTTCTTTGACCTCTCTTTTTAGCTCTCATACTTCATGCATTAGAAGTTCTATGACATCTCTTTTTAACTCCCATACTTCAAGCATTAGAAGTTCTTTGACATCTCATTCTAGCTCCCACACTTCTAGCATTATAAGTTCTTTGACATCTCTTTATAGCTTCCATACTTCTAGCATAAGAATATCTTTGACCTCGCTTTTTAGCTCATATACTCCTAGCCTTAGAAGTTTTCTGACATTTCTTTTTAGCTCCCATACTTATATCGTTAGAATTTCTTTGATCTTGCTTTTCAACTCCCATATTTCTAGCATTTAAAGTTCTTTTACCTTGCTTTTTAGCTCCCATACATTTAGCATTAGAATTTTTTTGACCCCTCTTTTAAGCTCACATACGTCTAGCATTAAAAGTTCTTTGACCTGTTTTTTTATTTCTCATACTTATAGTGTAAGAAGTTCTTTTACCTCACTTTTTAGCTCCCATACTTGTAGCATTAGAAGTTCCTTGACCTCTCCTTTTATCTCTTATACTTCTACCATTAGAAGTTCTTTGACTTCGCTTTTTAGCTCTCATACTTCCTGTATTAGAAGATTTATTATATCTCTTTTTAGCTCCTATACTTCTAGCATTAGAAGATCTTCGACCTCTCTTCTTAGCTCTCATATTTCTAGCATAAGAAGTTCTTTGACCACTCTTTTTAGCTCTGATACTTCTAGCATTAGAAGTTCATTGACCTCTTTTATTAGCACTCATACTTCTAGCATTAGAGGTTCTTTAACATCTCTTATCAGCTCCCATCCTTTTAGCATTAGAAGTTCTTTGACCTAGCTTTTTAGCTCTCACACTTCTAGCAGTAGAAGTTCTTTGACCTCGCTTTTTAGCTCTCATACTTATAGCATTAGAAGTTCTTTGATCTCACTTTTTACCTTTCATACTTCTAGCATTAGAAGTTCTATGACATCTCTTTTTAGCTCTCATACTTCTAGCCTTACAAGTTCTTTGACCTCGCTTTTTACCTTTCATACTTTTAGCATTAGAAGTTCTTTGACCTCGCTTTTTAGCTCTCATACTACTAGCATTAGAAGTTCTCTGACATCTTTTTTTATCTCCCATACCTCAAGGATTAGGAGGTCTTTAACCTTTCTTTTAGCTCCCTTGTTTCTAGCATTAGAAGTTCTATGACATCGCTTTCTAGCTCCCATACTTCTAGCATTAGAAGTTTTTACTCCTTGATTTTTAGCTCCCATACTTATAGCGTTAGAAGTTATTTGACCTCCATATTTAACTCCCATAATTATAGCGTTAGAAGTTCTTTTACCTTGCTTTTTAGCTCCCATACTTCTAGCATTAGAAGTTCTTCGACCTAGCTTTATACCTCTCATACTTATAGCATTAGATATTCTGTGACATCTATTTTTAGCTCCCATACTTCTAGCATTAGAAGTTCCTTTACCTCTCATTTTAGCTCCGAATCTTTTAGCATTAGAAGTTCTTTGACGCCTCTTTTTATATCCCTTAATTCTAGCGTTAGAAGTTCTTGGACCTCACTTTTTAGCTCCCATACTTCTAGCGTTAGAAGTTCTTTGACTTCGATTTTCACTTCTCATACTTCTAGCATTGGGAGTTCTTTGACCTTGCTTTTCAGCTCCAATACTTTTAGCATTAGAAGTTCTTTGACTTCTCATTCTAGCTCCCATATTACTAGTATTAGGAGTTCTTTGACATCTCGGTTTAGTTCCCATAATTATAACGTTAGAAGTTCTTTTACCTCGCTTTTTAGCTCCAATATATATAGCATTACATGTTCTTTGACCTCTCTTTTTATCTCTCATACTTCTAGCATTAGAAGTTCTTTGACCTCGCTTTTTAGTTCTCATATTTCTATCATTTGAAGTATTTTGAACTCAACTCTCTTTTTATTTCCAATACTTCTAGCATTAGACGTTCTATGACATCTCTTTTTAACTCCCACACTTCTAGCATTAGAATTTCTATGACATGTCTTTTTAACTCCCATATTTCTATTATTAGAAGTTTATGACATCTCTTTTACTCGCATACTTCTAGCATTAGTAGTTCCATGACATCTCTTTTTAACTCCCATACTTCTAGCATTAGAATTTCTATGACATGTCATTTAACTCCCACATTTCTATCATTAGAAGTTCTATGATATCCCTCTTCAACTCGAATACCTCTAGCATCAGAAGTTCTATGACATGTCTTTTTAACTCCCATGCTTCTAGCATTAGAAGTTCTATGACATTTTTTTTAACTCCCATACTTCTAGTATTAGGAGTTCCTTTACCTCTCATTTTTGCTCGCAATCTTTTAGCATTAGAAGTTCTTTGACGCCTATTTTTAGCTCCCATACTTCTAGCGTTAGAGGTTCGTTGACCTCGCTTTTTACCTCCCATACTTCTAGCATTAGGAGTTTTTTGACCTCTCTTATTAGTTCCCATAATTCTAGTATTAGAAGTTCTTTGACCTCTCTTTTTAGCTCCCATTCTTATGACGTTAGAAGTTCGTTTACCTCGGTTTTTAGCTCCAATACATATAGCATTAAAAGTTCTTTGACCTCTCTTTTTAGCTCTCATACTTCATGCATTAGAAGTTTTATGACATCTCTTTTTAGCTCCCATACTTTTAGCATTAGAAGTTTTTTGACCTCTCTTTTTAGCTCCCATCTTTCTAGCATTACAAGTTCTTTGACATGGCTTTTTACCTCTCATATATCTAGCATTAGAAGTTCTTTGACCTCGCTTTTTAGCTCTCATACTTCCAGCATTAGAAGTTTTTTGACATGTCTTTTTATCTCCTATGCTTCTAGGATTAAAAGTTCTTGGTCCTCTTTTTTTTAGCTCTTATACTTTTATCGTTAGAATTTCTTTTACCTCGGTTTTTACCTCCCATACTTCTAGCATTAGAAGTTTTTTTACCTTGCTTTCTAGCTCCCTTACTTGTAGCATTAGAAGTTCTTTGACCTTTCATTTTAGCTCCCATACTTTTAGCAGTATGAGTTCTTTGACCTATCTTTTTAGCTACCATACTTCTAATGTTAAAAGTTTTTTGACCTCACATTTTAGCTCCCATACTTTTAGCATTAGAAGTTCTTTGACCTTTCTTTTTAGCTTCACTACTTCTAGCATAAGATGTTCTTTGACCTCGCTTTTTAGCTCCCATACTCCTGGTATTAAAAGTACTTTGACATCTCTTTTTAGCTCCCATGCTTCTAGCATTAGAAGTTCTTTGACCTCGCATTTTAGCTGTCATAACTATTGCATTAGAATGTGTATGACATATCTTTTTAGATCCCATACTTCTAGCATTTGAAGTTCTATGACCTCTCTTTTTAGCTCCCATACTTCTAGCATTAGAGGTTATTTTACCTCATTTTAGCTCCCATACTTCTAACGTTAGAAGTTCTTTGACATTACTTTTTAGTACTCATACATCTAGCATTCGAAGTTCTTTGACCTCTCTTTTTTGTTCCCATTTTTATAATGTTAGGAGTTCTTAAACCTCTTTTCAGCTCCCACACTTCTAGCATTAAAAGTTTTTTTTATTTCGCTTTTTAGCTCCAATACTTCTATCATTAGAAGTTCTTTGCCTTCTCTTTTTAGCTCTCATACTTCTGGTATTAGAATTAGAAGTTCTTTGACATTTTTTTTAGCTCATATACTTCTAGTATTAGAAGTTCTTTGACCCATATTTTTAGCTCCCATATTTCTACCATTAGAAGTTCTTTGTTCTGCTTTTCAGCTCCAATACTTCTAGCATTAGAAGTTCTTTTTATCTTTATTTTTGCTCTCATACTTAAAGCGTTAGAAGTTCTTTGACCGCGTATTTAGCTCCCATACTTCTAGCATTAGAAGTTCTTTGACCTCGCTTTATAGTTCTCATACTTCTAGCATTAGAAGTTTTATGACATCTCTTTTTAGCTCCCATACTTCTAGCAATAGGAGTTTTATAACATCTCTTATTAACTCCCATACTTCCAGCAATAGAAGTTCTTTGACCTCTCATTTTAGCTCCCGCACTACTAGCATTAGAAGTTCTTTGTCTTCTCATTTTAGCTTCCATATTTCTAGCATTAGAAGATCTTTGACCTCGCTTTTTAACTTCCATACTTCTAGCATTAATAATTCTTTGACCTTGCTGTTTGACATCTCTTTTTAGCTCCCATACTTCTAGCAATAGGAGTTTTATAACATCTCTTATTAACCCCCATACTTCCAGCAATAGAAGTTCTTTGACCTCTCATTTTAGCTCCCGCACTACTAGCATTAGAAGTTCTTTGTCTTCTCATTTTAGCTTCCATATTTCTAGCATTAGAAGATCTTTGACCTCGCTTTTTAACTTCCATACTTCTAGCATTAATAATTCTTTGACCTTGCTGTTTAGTTCCCATACTTCAAGCATTAGCATTTTTTTTACCTTTCTTTTTAAGTACCATATTTATATTGTTAGAAGTTCTTAAACCTCTCTTTTTAGCTCCCATACTTCTAGCATTAAGAATTATTTGACCTTGCTATTTAGCTCCAATATTTTTAGCATTAGAAGTTCTTTGACCTCTCTTTATAACTCTCATAATTATAGCATTAGAAGTTCTTTGACATCTTTTTTAGCTCCCATACTTCTAGCATTAATAGTTCTTTGACCACTCTTTCTAGCTCCCATACTTTTAGCATTAGAAGTTCTATGATCCGCTTTTCAACTCCCTTACTCGTAGCATTAGAAGTTCTTTTGACCTCTCTTTTTAGCTTCCTTACTTATAGCGTTAGAAGTTCTTTGACATCGTATTTAGCCTCCATATTTCTATCCATTAGACCACTCTTTCTAGCTCTATACTTCTATCATTAGAAGTTCCTTTACCTTGCTTTTTAGCACACATACTTTTAGCATTAAAAGTTTATTGACCTCACTTCTTAGCTTCCATACTTGTAGTAACAGAAGTTTTTTGACCTCGCTTACTAGCTCTCATACTCCTAGCATTAGAAAGAAGTTCCTTGACCTCTCTTTTCAGCTTTCATAATTCTAACATTATAAGTTCTTTGACCTCTATTTTTAGCTCTATACTTATAACATTAGAAGTTTTTTTTACCTCTCTTTTTAACTTTACTTCTAACATTAAAAGTTCTTTGACCCCTTTTTATATCCAATACATATAGCGTTAGACGTTTTTTTTTACCTCGCTTTTTAGCTCTCATACTTATAGCATTAAAAGTTTTTTGACCTCTCTATTTAGCTCTCATACTTTTAGCATTAGAATTTTTTTTTCCTCGCTTTTTAGCTCTCATACTTCTAGCATTAAAAGTTATATAACATCTGTTTTTAGCTCCCAATCTCTTAGCATTGGAAGTTCTTTGACCTTCGTTTTTAGCTCCTATACTTTTATCATTAGAAGTTCTCTGACCTTTCTTTTTAGCTTCCATACTTATAGCGTTAGAAGTTTTTTGACCACGCTTTTTACCTTCCGTACTTCAAGCATTAGAAGGACTTTGACCTTGCTTTTTAGCTCCCATACTTCTAGCATTAGAAATTCTTTGACCTCTCTTTTTAGCTCCCATACTTCTAGCATTAGGAGTTCTTTGACCTCTCTTTTTAGCTCCACTACTTCTAAAGTTAGAGGTTTTTTTATCTCGGTTTTTAGCTCCCATACATGTAGCATTAGAAGTTCTTTGACCTTTCTTTTCTGCTCCCCTACTTCTAGCATCAGAAGTTCTTTGACCTCGCTTTTTAGCTCCCATACTTCTAGTATTAGGAGTTCTTTGACATCTCTTTTTAGCTCCCTTACTTTTAGCATTAGGAGTTCTTTGACCTCGCTTTTTAGCTCCCATACTTCTAGCACTAGAAGTTCTATGACATCTCTTTTCAGCTCCGATACTTTTAATATTAGAAGTTCTTTGACCTTGCTTTTTAGCTCAAATACTTCTAGCATCAGAAGTTCTTTGACCTCTTTTTTTTGCTCCCATACTTCTAGTATTAGAAGCTCTTTGACCTCGCTTTTTCGCTCCCATACTTCTAGCATTAAAAGTTCTTTGCTCGCGCTTCATAGCTCCCATATTTCTCGCAGTAGAAGTTATTTGACCTCTCTTTTTAGCTCTATACTTCCAACATTAGAAGTCCTTTGACCTCGCTTTTTAGCCCTCACACATCTAGCATTAAAAGTTTTTCGACATCGCTTTTTAGCTCTACTTCTAGCATTAGAAGTTCTTGGACCTCTCTTTTTAGCACACATACTTCTAGCATTAGAAGTTCTTTGACTTCTCTTTTTACCTCTCATACTTCTAACATTAGAAGTTTTTTTTACCCTCTTTTTAGCTCTCATACTTCTTAGATTAGAAGTTCTTTGACCTCTCTTTCCAGCTCTATACTTCTAACATCAGAAGTTCTTCGCCCTCAGTTTTTAGCTCCAATACTTATAGCGTTAAAAGTTCTTTGACCTCGCTTTTCAGCTCCCATACTTCTAGCGTTAGAAGGTCTTTGACCTCTCTTTTTAGTTGTATACTTCTAACATTAGAAGTTCTTTTACCTCGCTTTTTAGCTCACATAATTCTAGTATTAGATGTTTTTTACCTTGCTTTTAGCTCTCATACTTATAGCATTAGAATTTTTTTTGTCCTCTCTTTTTAGCTCTCATACATCTAGCATTAGAAGTTTTTTTTACCTCTCATTTTAGCCCTAACACCTCTACAATTAGAATTTTTTTGACCTCGCTTTTTTTTTTACTTCTAGCATTAGAAGTTCTTGGACTCCTCCTTTTAGTTCACATACTTCTAGCATTAGAGGTTCTTTGACCTCTCTTTTTACCTCTCATACTTCTAACATTAGAAGTTTTTTTACCTTTCTTTTCAGCTTCTTTGATTAGAAGTTCTTTGATACCTCTTTTTAGCTCTATTATTATTATTATTATTAGCCAAGCTACAACCCTAGTTGGAAAAGCAAGATGCTATAAGCCCAAGGGCTCCAATAGGGAAAAATAGCCCAGTGAAGAAAGGAAATAAGGAAATAAATAAATGATGAGAATAAATTAACAATATATCATTCTAAAAACAGTAACAGAATCAAAACAGATATGTCCTATATAAACTGTTAACAACGTCAAAAACAGATATGTTATATATAAACTATAATAAGACTCATGTCTGCCTGGTCAACATAAAAACATTTGCTCCAACTTTGAACTTTTGAAGTTTTACTGATTCAAGTACCCGATTAGGAAGATCATTCCACAACTTTGTAACAGCTGGAATAAAACTTGTATAATACTATGTAGTATTGAGCCTTGTGATGGAGATGGCATAGCTATTGGAATTAACTGCCTGCCTAGTATTACGATCAGGATAGAATTTTCCTGGGAGATCTGAATGTAAAGGATGCTCAGGGTTATGAAAAATCATATGCAAAATGCATAATGAACTAATTGAACGACAGTGCCAAAGATTAATATCTGGATTAGGAATAAGAAATTTAATAGACCGTAAGTTTCTGTCCAACAAATTAAGATGAGAATCAGCAGCTGAAAACCTGGCAGGGAAACAATATTCAAAACAAGGTAGAATGAAAGAATTAAAACACTTCTTCAGAATAGATTGATCACCGAAATCCTTGTAAGACTTTCTCAATAAACCAATTTTTTGTGCAATTGAAGAAGACACAGACCTAATGTGTGTCTCAAAAGTAAATTTGCTGTCAAGAATCAAACATAAAATTTTAAAAGAGTCGTTCGAATTTAAAGAAACATTATCAATACTGAGATCCGGATGCTGAGGAGCCACCGTACTTGACCTACTTACAATCATACTTTGAGTTTTGTTAGGATTCAACTTCATACCCCATAATTTGCACCATGCACTAATTTTAGCTAAATCTCTATTAAGGGATTCACCAACCCCAGATCTACATTTAGGGGATGGAATTGATACAAAGAGAGTAGCATCATCTGCATATGCAACAAGCTTATTTTCTAGGCCAAACCACATGTCATGTGTATATAGTATGAAAAGTAATGGGCCAAGAACACTATCCTGTGGAACACCGGATATCACATTCCTATACTCACTATGGTGCCCATCAACAATAACTCTTTGAGATCTATCACTAAAAAAATCAATAATATTGCTAAAAAACGACCCACCCACTCCAAACTGTTTGAGTTTGAAAACAAGGGCCTCATGATTAACACGATCAAAGCCAGCACTAAAATCTAGGCCAATCATACGAACTTCCTGATCACAATCAAGGGATTTCTGTACAGCATTGGAGATTGTTAGAAGGGCATCACATGCTCCAAGGCCTTTACGAAAACCAAATTGCAATCTAGGGAATAGATGATTACCTTCAGCAAACCGATTAAGACGTTTTGACAGAAAACGTTCAAAAACTTTAGATAATACGGTAGATATGGAAATTGGGCGGTAATCAGTGGGCGAGAATCAGTTCCCATAAAAAAAGCATTAGTAGTTCTTTGCCTCGCTTTTTAGCTCCCATTTTTCTAACATTAGAAGTTCTTTGACCTCTCTTTTTAGCTTTATACTATCAACATTAGAAGTCGTTTGACCCCGCTTTTTAGCTCTCATACTTCTAGCATTAGAAGTTTTTTTTACCTCGCTTTTTCGCTCCCATATTTCTAGCATTAGAAGTTCTTTAACCTCTATTTTTAGCTCTCATACTTCTAGCATAAAGAGTTCTTTGACCTCTCTTTTTAGCTCTATACTTCTAACATTAGAAGTTCTTCAACTTATCTTTTTAGTTACCATACTTCTAGCATTAGAAGTTCTTTGCCCTCACTTTTTAGCTCCCATACTTTTAGCATTAGAAGTGTTTTGACCTTCTCTTTTTAGCTCTCATACTTCTAGTCTTAGAAGTTCTTTGACCTCGCTGTTTAGCTACGATACTTCTAGAATTAGAGGTTAATTGACCTCTTTTTAGTTACCATACTTAAAGCGTTAGAGGTTCTTTGACCTCGCTTTTTAAAAAGCTCCCATACATCTAGTATTAGAGGTTTTTTTTACCTCTTTTTATAGCTCCCATACATATAGCATTAAGTGTTCTTTGACCTAACTTTCTATCTCCCGTACTTCGAGAAATAAGTTTTTTCTCCTCTCATTTTAGTTCCATACTTCTAACATTAGAAGTTTTTTTTTACCTTGAATTTTAGCTCCCATACTTCTATGATTAAAAGTTCTTTGACCTAACTTTTTAGTTCGCACACTTCTAGAGTTAGTAGTATTTTTTTTTTTTACATCTCTTTTTAGCTTCCATACTTATAGCATTAGAAGTTTTTTTTTACCTTGCTTTTTAGCTCCCGTACTTTTTGCATTAGAAGTTCTTAGACTTCTCTTTTTAGCTCTATACTTCTAACATTTGAAGCTCTTTGACCTTGCTTTTTAGCTCTCATACTTCTAGCATTAGAAGTTCTTTGACATATCTTTTTAGCTCCTATACATATAGTGTTAGAAGTTCTTTAACCACTCTTTTTAGCTCCAATACTTCTAGCATTAGAATTTCTTTGACCTCTCTTTTCAGCTCCATGAATTCTAGCATTAGAAGTTCTTTGATCTCTCTTTCTAGCTTCCATACTTTTAGCGTTAGCCGTTCTTTGACTTCTCTTTTTATCCTCCATACTTTTAGAATTAAAAGGTCTTTAGCCTCTCCCTTTAGCTCCAATACTTCTAGCATTAGAAGTTATTTGACCTCTCTTTTTCGATCCCATACTTCTAGCATTAGAAGTTTTTTTACTTCTCTTTTTTGCTCCTATACTTCTAGCATTAGAAGTTCTTTGACCTTTCGTTTTAGCTCCCATACTTCTAGCATTAGAAGTTCCTTGACCTTTCTTTTTAGCTCCGATACTTCTAGCATTAGAAGTCTTTGACATCTCTTTTTAGCTCCAATACTTCTAGCATAAGAAGTTCTTTGACTTCTCTTTTTAGCTTCCATACTTCTAGCAACATAAGTCCTTTGACCTCTCTTTTTAGTTCCATTAATTCTAGCATTAGAAGTTCTTTGACCTCTCTTTTTATATCCTATATTTCTAGCATTAGAAGTTCGTTGACCTCTCTTTTAAGGTTCCATATTTATAGCATAAGAGGTTTTTACCATTGTTTTTCAGATCCCATACTTCTAGCATTAAAGGTTTTCAGTTTTTTTTTTTTCAGATTGCTCAGAGAAATCCATGGCATTCATTAATTTACCCATCAGGGCGATGAGTAAAGAGATGAATACTATCGATTTCTCCGCATACACTATCATGCCAAAGTAAATGACGAGCAACACATTATACTTACCAATGCGATCTGGATATCTCCTTACTTCAATGTGTAATTTTTGGACAATCCTCTTGATGAATCACACGTCCCTCACCACTCAGTTGAACCAGTCTGCCTCCGTCCTCATTGCCTGGAATCTGTTTTTGCACCAATACAAAGCCTCGTACTTTTTCAAGAGTCTCATATTATAAGACATCGTCGCAAAAGCCTTAGCAAAGGATCCTTCAAGGTGCATACACTATGATATTCAAAGCTCAGCTGCCAATGGAAAAGACTGTGTCTTACTATAGGTACGGTGATATAAAACGAACGATCAGCAACTTTGACAGCAACCACCAAAGCCCTCTGTAGATGATGGTTTCCGAAGAGTCTCCAATTGATCCTGTAGACGTAACACACAATTCTTACTTTCAGCTTCCTATTCTGCCAGAACTTGGTCTCTGTGAGTTAAGTTAAATCCTTCTACCAGTCATCATCTTCATTTCCTCTTACGTCTATTGACGCACAATGCCTTGGTTAGATTTCGCCAGCTACATACAGTACAGATCATGAGAGCTACGTTTAATAAAAACGAAGATCAGGTCTTCAGAGTCATTTGAAGCTCGCGGAGGAGCCGTTCAGGACTGCTCCTGGAAAATTCAGTTCTGGAGTCATTCAGAACTCCATGTTAAGTATACTGCTATGTCCTTTGAAGCCTTTCGGAAATTCTGGAAAATTTTCTTCTGAAGTTCTTCAGAGATTTTTTTCTGGAGTCATTAAGAATTCTATGCTAAGTCTATGACTATTTCTTCTGAAGACTTTTGGAAATTTGGGAAAGTTTTCTTCCGATGCCGTTCAGTGATTCTTTTCTGGAGGCATTCAGAATTCCATGCTAAATCTAATGCTACTGCTTTTGAAGCCATTTGGATATCCGGATAGATTTTCTTTCCAATTCGTTTAGGACTCGCGAAAAATTCCATTGTTTTTTGTTGCAATAGCAATAGTAACATCATCATCAACATCATCATCATCATCATCATTATAATAATAATAATAATAATAATAATAATAATAATAATAATAATAATAATAATAATAATAATAATAATAATGAAAATAATATTAATGATAATTAATAATAATAATAATAATGATAATAATAATAATAATAATAATAATAATAATAATAATAATAATAATAATAATAATAATAATAAACTACAAGATTTGATTTATGGATGTGCATCTGAAAGTTCTGAAGACGTAAAACGCTTGACTTTGCAGTTTGAAGGAAACTTTTATACTCGGGTGAAGGGAGAAGGGTAATTGATGTTTAAAGCAAACTGCGTTGAAATAGTAGAAGGTTTACAAAAAATTATTTCAGGTTTGGGATTCAGAACAATATATTTCCGGTACGAATCGATATCAGAGCCGTTCGAAACACAGAAAATGATTCTCGAAAAACCATATTTTCATGAGTACTTTTTCTAAAGAATCAATATTGATGTAAAATTCAGATTATTTTTCCAATGGAATTTTTTTTCTTCCCTCTTTCCCTTGATACTTTTAATTTACATTTTATTTCAAAAGGTTTTCCTCTTTCGTTTCTGTGGGCAACACAAAGTTACGTTTTTCTTCTCTGGGGTTTTCTTTTGATTATTCCTTTTTCATATTCACTGAAGGACACAGCAGAGTGTGTGTGTGAGTGTGTGTGTGTCTGTGTGTGTTTGTGTTAGTGTGAAAAAAACTAACAAATGGAAATGTGGAACTTTCATAAATAACAGTTCATTCCCCGAGATAGGTTTATTGAAATAAAGAAGAGTTAAAGTATTTACTAAATAAAAATAAAAACCAATATTCCAGTCGCTTAAAAGTTTATAAGCACACTACGAAAATAAAATAAAATAAGAATTCCGGGAGATTGTCGAGGATACTAATTTAATCTTAGTATTCTTATTTTTCGTAGTCACGAATTATTATTTATCCAGTTATGCTAATGGTATAGTGCAATCATTACTCTCCTCCAACTCCAATCCCCGCACTTTAACCCCTCCCCTTCGAAAAGGAAAGGAATGGGAAGAAGCAAATGTAGCCATTTCATGCAGTTTCTTTTGGGGAAAGGGTTGCCTACTCAGTGTCCAGATGTATGTCATTGATTGAGGGAGAGAGAGAGAAAAAAAGAACAATTATAGGTGCGAAAAAGTAAATTGGTAAGAAGTTATAATGAAGCATAGAATCATGAAAAGAGAAATATTGTATTATTATACGGTTCTGTTCTTTTCTTTTGAGAACTGTCCATTGTTTAGGGAACAAATGTTATTATTTCATACCTTTCAGCAAACTAATATTATTTGAGGACTCGCTTTGGATCTGGTCCCCTACGGAGTTGATCTCTGCTTAACCTCTGACCTCTAGCCTCTTAAACTCTAACGATCCCGAGCTTCGCTGCTTCATTTAATCATGTTGGCAGCTTCATTTTTCATCTGAACTTTAAACCTAAGTTTAAATTAGGAAAACATTAGTCTCCTTAACTTCTTTTTTCTTTTTTTCTTATTTTTGCCGATTACTACTGTGTTTATGGCAAATATTACAATTAAATTCTCAAGATTTCTTGTAATAAAAATAAAGTATTTATGTCAAACACGTTGTATTATGCATGTATATATATATATATATATATATATATATATATATATATATATATATATATATATATATATATATATAGAGAGAGAGAGAGAGAGAGAGAGAGAGAGAGAGAGAGAGAGAGAGAGAGAGAGAGAGAGAGAGAGAGATAGATAGATAGATAGATACTATATATATATATATATATATATATATATATATATATATATATATATAAATATATATATATATATATATATATATATATATATATATATATATATATAT
>NC_090757.1:70396123-70443623 GCF_036898095.1 Palaemon carinicauda
AGATATAGTCTTCTATATTGCAGTCCATTCTCACATTTGTCAAATACTATTTAGACTTTCATATTACTGTTCCTTCTCACAATTCTCTACTGAAATTTAGTGTCTACTATATCACTGTACATTCTCGCATTTGTCAAACGAGATTTAATCTCTTCTATATTTCTGTCCATTCTCACAAATATCAAATGAGATTTAGTCTCTTCTATATTGCTGTGCATTATTACAATTGTCAAATGAGTTTTAGTCTCTTCCATATTGCCGTCCATTCTCACAATTGTCCAATGAGATTTAGTCTTTTCTATATTACAATCCTTTCTCACAATAGTCAGACGAGATTTAGTCTCATCTATAATGCTGCTTTTTCTCACAATTGTCAAACAAGATTTAGTCTCTTCTATATTGCTGTCCATTCTCAAAATTGTAAAATGAGATTTAGTCTCTTCTGTATTGCTTTCCCTTCTCAAAATTATCAAACGATATTTTCTCTTTTATAATACTGACTATTCTCTTCATTGTCAGACGAAATTTAGTCTTTTCTATATTGCTGTGCATTCTCAAATTTTTCAAACGAGATTTAGTATTTTCTATATTGCTGTCCATTTTTGCAATTTTCAAATGAGATTTAGTCTCTTCTATATTGCTTTTTATTCTCACAATTGTCAAACGAGATTCAATCAATTCTATATTTTTGACCATTCTCACAATTGTCAAACAACATGTAGTCTCCTTTATATTGCTGTCCATTCTCGCAATTGTCCAATGGTATCTCATATCTTTCATATTGTAATCCATTTTGATAAAGTCGAACGAGATTTAGTCGTTTCTGTATTGCTATCCATTCTCACAATTGTCAAATGAGATTTAAACCCTTTTATATTGCAATTTATTCTCTCAATGTGTAACGAGATTTAGTCTCTTCTATATTGCTGTCCATGACCACAATTGTTAGGAGATATTGATTTAGTATCTTCTATATTGCTGTCCATTTTCACAATTGCCGAACGAAATGGTCTTTTTGATATCCCTGTACATTCTAACAATTGTCCAAAGAGATTTATTATTTCATATATTACAATCCAGAATTCTATATTTTAATCCAGTCTCAAAATCATCCAACGAGAGTTATTCTCTTCTTTGTTGCTGTTCATTCTCACAATTGTCAGAAAAGGTTGAGTCTTTTCTATAATGCCATCCATTCTCACGTTTATCAACTGAGAGTTAGTCTCTGCTATGTTGCTGTCCATTCTCACAATTGTCAAATGAGATTTAGTCTCTTCTATATTGCTGTGCATTCTTACAATTGTCAAAAGAGTTTTAGTCTCTTCCATATTGCTGTCCATTCCCACAATTGTCAAATAAAATTTAGTCTCTTCTATATTACAATCCTTTCTCACAATTGTCAGGCGAGATTTAGTCTCATATGTAATGCTGCTTTTTCTCACAATTGTCAAACGAGATTTAGACTCTCTATTGCTGTTCATTTTCCCTTATTTTCAAACGAAATTTAGATATATCTATATTGCCATCCATTCTCAAAATTGTCAAACAAGGTATAATCTCTTCTAGAATACTATCCATTCTCAAAAATGTCAACCAGGATATATCTTCTTCTATATTGCTCTCTGCTCTCACAATTGTCAAAGGATACTTAGTCTTCTATATTGCTGTCCATTCTTACAATTGTCTAATGAGATTTATTCTCTTCTATATTGCTGTCAATTCTCACATTTGTCAAACGAGATTTAGTCTCTTCTATATTTATGTCAGTTCTCACAATTGTCAAACGAGATTATCTTTTCCATATTGCTGTCCATTCTCACAATTGTCAAACAAGATTTAATCTTTTCTATATTGCTGTCCATTCTCACAATTTTGAAATGAGAATCAGTCTCTTTTATATTGCTTTCCATTCTCAAAATTATCAAACGACATTTTCTCTTTTATATTGCTGTCTATTCTCATCATTGTCAGACGAAATTTAGTCTTTACTATATTGCTGTGCATTCTCAAAATTTTCAAACGAGATTTAGTCTTTTCTGTATTGCTATTCCATTTTCGTAATTTTCAAATGAGATTTAGTCTCTTTATTATTGCTTTTTATTCTCACAATTGTCAAACAAGATTCAACCACTTCTATATTTTTTACCATTCTCGCAATTGTCAAACAACATGTAGTCTCCTTTATATTGCTGTCCATTCTCGCAATTGTCCAATGATATTTAATCTCTTTTATATTGTAATCCATTTTGATAACGTCGAACGAGATTTAGTCGTTTCTGTATTGCTGTCCATTCTCACAGTTGTCAAATGAGATTTAAACCCTTTTATATTGCAATTTACTCTCTCAATGTGTAACGAGATTTAGTCTCTTCTATATTGCTGTCCATGACCACAATTGTTAGGAGATATTAATTTAGTATCTTCTATATTGCTGTCCATTTTCACAATTGCCAAATGAAATGGTCTTTTCTATATCCCTGTACATTCTAACAATTGTCAAACGAGATTTTGTATTTCATATATTACAATCCAGAATTCTATATTTTAATCAATTCTCACAATCATCCAACGAGAGTTAGTCTCTTCTATGTTGCAGTTCATTCTCACAATTGTCAAAAAAGATTGAATCTTTTCTCTAATGCCATCCATTCTCACATTTGTCAAACGAGAGTTTGTCTCTTGTATGTTGCTGTTCATTCTCACGATTGTCAAACAAAATTCAGTCTTTTCTATATTGCTAGACATTGTCACAATTGTCAAACGAGATTTAGTCTCTTTTATATTGCTGTCCATTTTAAAAATTGTCAAACGAGATTTAGTCTCTTTTAAATTGTTGTCAATTCTCTCAATTGTCAAACGCAATTTAGTACCCTCTATGTTGCTGTTCTTTCTCACAATTGTCCAACTAGATTTAGTCTCACCTATATTGCAATCCATTTTTATAATGTCAAACAGGATTTAATCTCTTCTATATTAATGTCCATTCTCACAATTTAGAAATAAGATTCATTCTCTTCTATATAGCTGTCCATTTTCACAATTGTGAAAAGAGATTTAGTCTCTTCTATATTGCTGTCCATTCTCACAATTGTCAAATAAGATTTAGTCTCTTCTATATTGCTGTCAATTCTCACAATTATCAAGAGATATTTAGTCTGATCTATATTGGAAACCATTGTCACTATTGTCAGAAGAGATTTGGTCCTTTCTGTGCTGCAATCATTTCTCAAAATTGTCTTGAAGAGATTTGGTCTCTTCTATATTGCAATCTGTTCACATAATTGTCAAACAAGATGTAGTCTTTTCTAGATTGAAATCCATTATTACAATTGTCGAACGAGATTAAATTATCCACTACATTGCTATCCTTTCTCAAAATTGTCAACCGAGATATAGTCTCTTATATATTACTTGGCATTTTCACCATTGTCGAATGAAATCTACTCTTTCCTATATTGCTTTCCATTCTCACTATTGTCAGACGAGATTTAGTCTCTTCTATATTGCTCTTAATTCTCACAATGCCAAACGAGATTTAGTCTCTTCTATATTGTAATCCATTCTCACAATTGTCAAACGAGATTTAATGTCTTCTATACTGCTGTCCATTCTTCTGAAATGAAATTTAGCCTCTCCTATATTACTGTCCATTCTCATAATTATCAATTGATATTTAATCTCTCTTTTATCGCTGTCCACTCTTACAATTGTCAAACGAAATATAATCTCTTCTACGGTGCTGTCCATTCTCAAACTTGTCAAATGAGATTTAGTCTTTTCTATATTGCTCTCCATTCTCATACTTGTCAACAGAGATCTAGTCTCTTCTATATTGCTATACTTTCTTACTATTGTCAAGTGAGATTTAGTGTCTTCTGTATTGCTGTCCATTCTCACAATTGTCAAAAGAGATATAATCTCTTCCATATTGCTGTCCATTCTCAAAATTTTCAAATGAGAATTAGTGTCTTCTATATTGCAGTGCATTTTCACAATTGTCAAACGAGTTTTAGTCTCTTCTATATTGCTCTCCATTCTCACAATTGTCAAGAGAGATATAGTCTTCTATATTGCAGTCCATTCTCACAATTGTCAAATACTATTTAGACTTTCATATTACTGTTCCATCTCACAATTCTCTACAGAAATTTACAGTAGTGTCTACTATATCACTGTACATTCTCACATTTGTCAAACAAGATTTAATCTTTTCTATATTTCTGTCTATTCTCACGAATGTCAAATGAGATTTAGTCTCTTCTATATTGCTGTGATTCTTACAATTGTCAAACGAGTTTTAGTCTCTTCCATATTGCCGTCCATTCTCACAATTGTCAAATAAGATTTAGTCTCTTCTATATTACAATTCTTTCTCACAATTGTCAGACGAGATTTAGTCTCATCTATGTTACGACCTGTGTAGGCCGTAGTTCTGGTTCTTTAAACTTTAATTTTTAAAGGAGTTGTAGGCAGTACATTATTTATGTAACTCGGTGAACTGAGGGAAGACTGAACAAAGACATTGGAAAATCTAACAACATTTATTACAGTACACTTAAACAAATTTAACCTTGCATCAGGAGTAACAAAAAGCTCCTAAGACAAACACCAATGGGTTAAAAAATGACCTGGAGGACTAATATACAGAGTCCAGTAAATACACAAGGTTGACCTATATATAATAATCTTAACCCTAACATAGAAAACTAAACAGATCAAAAGTATGGCTCATATATTAAGCCGGGCCCACAAATAGCAACAAACCACTACCCTATTACTAAACAAAGAGGCATAAGGAAGACAGGAGAAATTAAAAGGCAGAAAACCTTAAAGTTACCTACCTATATACAAACATTAAAGGCTAAACCAAATACCCAATTATAAAACTTAACGCGAGACAGCATACAAATACACATACCACATTAAACTAAATGCATAAATACTTAAATACATTCACATAAAAGAATTATGCTGAGAGTCATAATTTATAGATACATGTACATATCTCAACACTGTATTAACTATCCGTGGAATTACTTATAACAGTACTTATCCATACATGGATTAGACGACAGATAGGGGACGAACGTTCATCAGCATCAGAGGGAGTATCATCAACACCAGGAAAACAGGTTGGGCATATCCATAACGATAATGAAAAGATCGTAACTTTACCTGGATAATGACCCCCTAAGTTCCTCCTAACGGACCCTTGGTCCACAGACAAGCAGCGTAATGGATGTGATGACGCTCTTTGATCACGGCAATAGTACCTCCAACAGTGCCGGGACTGAAAGACAGCACCGTCTTCCTGCAGGATCCTCAGGCGGGGTAATAGCGCAAAGCAAAGGTTGCAAGTGACATATACACTTGCAGGACGTAACAAGCGAGGTGGCTATCGCAGGTGACAACACCCCTGCATACGTGGGCCGTGATCCAAAGAAGTGTACAATTTACCGTGAGTGGCTCAAGGACACCAGCGAAATAATCCTCCAAAGGCACAATTCCTTATGAGGGAATAAAAGGCGTCTACCAAGGGCTGCTGAATTAGGATACACGTCTGTGCTCAAGGTACGGTCCGAACTGTTGATTCCAGGCAGCAGTAATCTCGTCAACGGTTCTCACTAAACACCAAACACTCGGAAAAAACTAATAAAAAAAAGTTAATGGCCATCCACTAATTAACGAAAGGAGGAGGAGAGAAGGTTATCACCGAACTCTTATGAAAAGGGCAGTTAACATTTACTCCTGCCGAAGACCGATTTTATTTATAAACAATGAAATAACCTAATTTAACATAACAATCTATAATGCTGCTTTTTCTCACAATTGTCAAACAAGATTTAGTCTCTTCTATATTGCTGTCCATTCTCACAATTGTAAAATGAGATTTAGTCTCTTCTATATTGCTTTCCCTTCTCAAAATTATCAAACGACATTTTCTCTTTTATATTGCTGTCTATTGTCATCATTGTCAGACAAAATTTATTCTTTTCTATATTGCTGTACATTCTCAAATTTTTTCAAACCAGATTTAGTCTTTTCTATATTGCTGTCCCTTTTCGGAATTTTCAAATGAGATTTATTCTCTTTTATATTGCTCTCAATTCTCACAATTGCCAAACGAGATGTAGTCTCTTCTATATTGTAATTCATTCTCACAATTGTCAAACGAGATTCAGTGTCTTCTATACTGCTGTCCATTCTTGCAATTGTGAAATGAAATTTAGAGTCTTCTTTATTTCTGTTCATTCTCACAGTTGTCAAACGAGATTTAGTCTCTTCTATATTACTGTCCATTCTCATAATTATCAAATGATATTTAATCTCTCTTTTATCGCTGTCCACGCTTACAATTATCAAGGGAAAATTAATCTCTTCTACAGTACTGTCCATTCCCAAACTATATTGCTCTCCATTCTCATACTTGTCAACAGAGATTTAGTCTCTTCTATATTGCTATACCTTCTTACTATTGTCAAGTGAGAATTAGTGTCTTCTATATTACAGTGCATTCTCACAATTGTCAAACGAGTTTTAGTCTCTTCTATATTGCTCTCTATTCTCACAATTGTCAACAGAGATATAGTCTTCTATATTGCAGTCCATTCTCACATTTGGCAAATACTATTTAGACTTTCATATTACTGTTCCTTCCCACAATTCTCTACTGAAATTTAGTGTCTACTATATCACTGTACATTCTCATATTTGTCAAACGAGATTTAATCTCTTCTATATTTCTGTCCATTCTCACAAATATCAAATGAGATTTAGTCTCTTCTATATTGCTGTGCATTCTTACAATTGTCAAACGAGTTTTAGTCTCTTCCATATTGCCGTCCATTCTCACAATTGTCAAATAAGATTTAGTCTCTTCTATATTACAATCCTTTCTTACAATTGTCAGACGAGATTTAGTCTCATCTATAATGCTGCTTTTTCTCGCAATTGTCAAACAAGATTTAGTCTCTTCTATATTGCTGTCCATTCTCACAATTGTAAAATGAGATTTAGTCTCTTCTATATTGCTTTCCCTTCTCAAAATTATCAAACGACATTTTCTCTTTTATATTACAGTCTATTCTCACCATTGTCAGACGAAATTTAGTGTTTTCTATATTGCTGTGCATTCTCAAATTTTTCAAACGAGATTTAGTCTTTTCTATATTGCTGTCCATTTTTGCAATTTTCAAATGAAATTTAGTCTCTTCTATATTGCTCTCAATTCTCACAATTGCCAAACGAGATTTAGTCTCTTCTATATTGTAATTCATTCTTACAATTGTCAAACGAGATTGTGTCTTCTATACTGCTCTCCATTCTTGCAATTGTGAAATGAAATTTAGAGTCTTCTTTATTTCTGTTCATTCTCACAATTGTCAAACGAGATTTAGTCTCTTCTATATTACTGTCCATTCTCATAATTATCAATTGATATTTAATCTCTCTTTTATCGCTGTCCACGCTTACAATTGTCAAACAAAATTTAATCTCTTCTACAGTATTGTCCATTCTCAAACTTGTCAAATGAGATTTAGTTTTTTCTATATTGCTCTCCATTCTTATACTTGTCAACAGAGATTCAGTCTCTTCTATATTGCTCTACCTTCTTACTATTGTCAAGTGAGAATTAGTGTCTTCTATATTACAGTGCATTCTCACAATTGTCAAACGAGTTTTAGTCTCTCCTATATTGCTCTCCATTCTCACAATTGTCAACAGAGATATAGTCTTCTATATTGCAGTCCATTCTCACATTTGTCAAATACTATTTAGACTTTCATATTACTGTTCCTTCTCACAATTCTCTACTGAAATTTAGTGTCTAATATATCACTGTACATTCTCACATTTGTCAAACGAGATTTAATCTCTTCTATATTTCTGTCCATTCTCACAAATATCAAATGAGATTTAGTCTTTGTTATGTATTATTGTAACAATGTACTATATTATTTCAAGTGTTTCAGGTATTGCACAACATTACATCATATTGCATGAATAAGACATGTTATGCTTTGATCATAAGAGTAATGATTTGTTTTGGTATTAGGATTCAAACAATTGTTGGTTACCTCAGATAAGATAGGATTCTTTATGATTTATGCTGGAGTAGGATTTAAGTCTTTTCGGAGCGATGCTCTTTTGTTTAGCAATGTTTTGGTTTGTGAGATTTGTGTAAGACGCTCCATATACTCTTGAGAGTCAGCTGTCACAAAGTGAAGTTCATAATGTAGTCTTTTATACATTAAAGACGTATTTTATTAATACCAACGTATTATTATCCATCAAGCAAATATCAACGAAGATGGGATCAGCTGAGAAATAATTACTAATGATTATACATCTCTGTTCCAGGTAATTATTATGGTTAATAGAACTTCCTACCTAATCATACATACATCATATTTTGGCGACGAGGATGGGATCAGCTGAGAAATAATTACTAATGATTATACATCTCTATTCCAAGTAATTATTATGGTTAATAGAACTTCCTACCTAATCATACATACATCATATTTTGGCGACCGACGTTTGAGGACGACGGACAAGCAGGGAGAAGCAAGCAGGGAGAAGCATTGGAGCCTATGTACAAAGACGGCCAGCACAAGAGAAGGTCTTCTTACATTGGAAATCAAGAGTAAAATCGCCCAATGAAGATTTTACCAGCAGCAGAATAGGAATTTCATCAAATACACAAAAGGGTGAAATTTTAAGTTGGGTAGGTAGGAAGTATACTTGTGACTGCAACTTAACCTACCACAAGGTAAGCAAACAAAATGCCTTTTAACATCGAACCACCTCAAGCTTTCAGCGTCACTGCTGAGCCTAATTCTGTTGCAACACGATGGCAACAGTGGTGTGAGGAATTTAAGATTTATTTAGAAGCATTAGGGAACATGAAGGATGCACAAAAGAAGGCATTATTACTTCATACAGCAGGTAGGGAAGTTCGGGAAGTGTTTAAGACTTTGCAGCCTACAGATGACACAAGTGAAGCTGCAATTAAGGCTCTTACCACATATTTTGCTCCTCAAGTCAATAAATTTTTTGAAAGATACCAGTTTTCAGCGCAAGCTTATCAGAAAGAAAATGAAAGTTTAGATGCATTTGTGACTAGAATAAAGAATTTAGCTGTTTCATGTGAATTTCTAGAGTTAGAGAATGTTATCATAGATCAAGTAATTGCACATTGCACATCAGAAGAGCTAAGAAAGAAATTATTGCAAGATAAAGATTTAACATTAGAAAGGGTATTGATAACAGGCAGAGCTTTAGAAACATCAAATAGGCAAAGTCACATAATGGGTAGTTCTACAAGCAATAGAATGGAAAATTCTAAAATTAATACAGTAGGTTCTAAGTGGAAAACCAATGAGAATCAGAGAAGGAATATGACAAAGCCTAGTCATAGAAAAGTGCATAACACTAATGTTCATAAATATCAGAATCAGGCTTATACACAGAAACAACAGGAAAAACCCAAGTGTTTTAGGTGTGGTAAAACTGATCATCTTGCATACGAAGCAAAGAAATGCCCTGCTACTGGACAGACATGCCAGAATTGCAGAAAGCTAGGTCATTTTGCAACTGCTTGTAGATTTCCTAAACAGTACGCAAAGAAAATAAATGCTACAGTTGATACTATGGGTCAAGAGAATAATGAGGAAAATGTTCATGATAATCAGGTTAGTTCAGAAACTGATTTTGCGTTTCACATAAATTCAGTCAATAAAGGTGCAAAGAAACATATCATGGTAGAAGTAATCATAAATGGTAAACCAATTTTGATGCAAGTTGACACAGCAGCCGATGTATCAATTATGTCTGAGAAAATGGCTAAAGGCATTCCTAATTTGTTATTAGAAGGTACAAATAGAGTTTTGAAAAGTTATAATGGTTTTGATATTCAGGTAATAGGTGCTTCGAACGTAGAAGTACAGTACAAAGAACAGAAATTAGAGAGAATGCCATTAACAGTAGTAAAAGGTAATGGACAAACTTTGCTAGGTTTAGATTGGCTACAGTATTTGAAGTTAGATTGGCCTAGTATTTTGAAGGTTGCAGGTAGACAAGATGAAAACAAAAATGAAATGTCTATGAATGATATCCTATCAGAGTTTCAAGACGTATTTGAAGATAAAATAGGTACAGTAAAGAACGCAAAGGCAATTTTAGTTTTGAAACCTGACAGTTCTCCTAGATTTTTTGCTCCGAGACCAGTACCATATGCATTGAAAAGTGCAGTTGAAACAGAAATCAAGAGATTAGAAAGTGAAGGTTCTTGGGAAAAGGTCACATATTCAGATTGGGCTACACCATTAGTTCCTATTGTGAAGGAAAGTGGACAGGTTAGGTTGTGTGGAGATTACAAAGTAACGTTAAATCCACAACTGCAAGTAGCTCAACATCCCTTACCAAATCCGAAAGACATGTTTGCAACTATGTCAGGATGCAGTGTTTTTTCTAAATTAGATTTAAGACAAGCATTTCAACAGCTTCCCATGGATGAAACTTCACAAGAATTATGTACAGTAAATACATCCTTAGGTTTGTTTAGGCCAAAGAGATTACCTTATGGAGTTGCAAGTAGTCCAGCTATATGGCAACAAACTATGGATAAGATTTTTTCAGGAATGCAAGGAGTATTCATTTTTATAGATGATATTTTAATTGCGGGTAAAGACACAAGAGAACATAGAGAAAGATTGCGAACAGTTCTGAAGAAGTTGAAGGAACATAATATTAGAGTAAATAAGAACAAATGTATTTTAGAAGTTGATTCAGTGGAATACTTAGGTTTTGTAATAAATGGCAAGGGTATTCACAAAACTAAAGAGAAGATTAAAGCTGTACAATCAACAAAAGTGCCAGAAAATGTTAAGGAATTACAATCATTTCTAGGTTTAGTAACATTTTATGGGAATTTCATTCAGAATTTGTCTACAATTGCCCATCCATTGTATAATCTGTTGAATAAGGGTGTAGAATGGAAGTGGACAAAAGAGTGTCAGGAATCTTTTGAAAGAATCAAGCAGGAAATAACATCACCTACATTCTTAGTACATTATCGAATGGATTTACCAGTTAAATTAGTTTGTGATGCATCAAACATAGGTCTAGGTGCAGTATTATCTCATGTAATGCCAGATGGAACAGAAAAACCAATTGCATTCACTTCTAGAGTATTGAACAAGGCAGAAAGGAATTACTCTCAAATAGAAAAGGAAGGTTTAGCATTAGTTTATGGAGTTAAAAAATTCCATATGTATCTTTATGGTAGGAAAAAGTTCACACTTGTTACAGATCATAAACCTTTATTAGCAATATTGGGTCCAAAAGCAAGTTTACCTACGTTGGTAGCTGCAAGACTACAACGTTGGGCAGTTACGTTAGCAGCGTACCACTATGATATAGAATACCGTCCAACATCAAATATGGGTAATGCAGATGCTTTATCCAGATTACCCGTAGACAAAGCTCCAGAAGAGTATGATGACAGTGTTTTATTAATTTCAGTATGTAATGTACCAATAACTGCAAAAGATGTAGCACACAGTACCAAGCAAGACCCAGTACTTAGTAAGGTTTTGGAGAGTTTAATGACAGGTAGGGACTTATGTGGAAAGGAGGAAAATTGTAAACCGTATAAGGATATATGGTATGAACTGAGTGTGACACAAGGAATAGTGATGAGAGGTTCCAGGGTAGTTATTCCTAATTCACTGAGAAATAAGGTTTTGTCTGAAATACATGCTGATCACCAAGGTATTGTAAGATCAAAGTCAATTGCGAGAACTTTTGTATGGTGGCCAGGTGTAGATAAAGATGTGGAATGTTATATAAAGAATTGTATGAATTGTGTTATGCAACAAAACAATCCTCAATTTGCTAGAATGCACCCGTGGGAGTTGCCCAGGTATCCATGGCAAAGAGTGCATATAGATTTTGCAGGTCCTTTTTTGAATTATTTGTTTTTGATAGTAGTAGATGCTTACAGTAAGTGGCCAGAAATTATCCCAATGAAGACGACAACGTCTTACGCCACAATAAAAGAGTTAATGCAAATTTTTTCAACGCATGGTATTCCAGAAAGAATTGTTACAGATAATGGTCCACAATTAACTTCACAAGAGTTTAAAGAATTTTGTAATGTCAATGGTATTAAGCATACATTTTCAGCTACATATCATCCATCTACTAATGGAGAGGCTGAAAGATTTGTCCAAACATTTAAGCACAATATGAAGTGTAGAAGAGCAAATTCAAGTAATATATTTTTGCATGTGTCAAAATTTTTATTGTCTTATAGAACAACGCCGCACAGCACAACAGGCGTGGCACCCTCAAATTTGTTAATGGGAAGGAGGATAAGGTGTAAGTTAGATTTGTTGTATCCAAGTTTGCAAAGTGATTTAGAAGATAAAGGGTATAAACAAATAGCAAAGCTTCCTAATGTAAGACATTTTTTACCTTTGTCTGATGTCATGGTAAGATCGTACAACACTCCAGAGAAGTGGGTACCAGGAGAGATTGTAAGAGAGATAGGAAATTTACATTATGATGTTCGTGTTGGTGATAATGTTGTAAAACGTCATGTTGATCAATTACAGCCGTTAAACAGAAAGACAGTAGAGCATGTGAATGTTAGAGATGAGAAACTTAAAGAAGTTGTTAGATCAAATGAGTCAAGTATTAACCAAGATGGTCCAACATCCAATGTAGATTCAGAACCAATTCATGTACCAGTACAAGATGAGGTTAAAGTGCTTCCTAATAGGATTAACAGAGGAAAGCCCCCTGAGAGATTAGATTTATGAATATTTTTACAATGTCAAGTTAAGGGGGAGGAGACTGTTATGTATTATTGTAACAATGTACTATATTATTTCAAGTGTTTCAGGTATTGCACAACATTACATCATATTGCATGAATAAGACATGTTATGCTTTGATCATAAGAGTAATGATTTGTTTTGGTATTAGGATTCAAACAATTGTTGGTTACCTCAGATAAGATAGGATTCTTTATGATTTATGCTGGAGTAGGATTTAAGTCTTTTCGGAGCGATGCTCTTTTGTTTAACAATGTTTTGGTTTGTGAGATTTGTGTAAGACGCTCCATATACTCTTGAGAGTCAGCTGTCACAAAGTGAAGTTCATAATGTAGTCTTTTATACATTAAAGACGTATTTTATTAATACCAACGTATTATTATCCATCAAGCAAATATCAACGAAGATGGGATCAGCTGAGAAATAATTACTAATGATTATACATCTCTGTTCCAGGTAATTATTATGGTTAATAGAACTTCCTACCTAATCATACATACATCATAGTCTTTTCTATATTTCTGTTCATTCTTACAATTGTCAAACGAGTTTTAGTCTCTTCCATTGCCGTCCATTCTCACAATTGTCAAAGAAGATTTAGTCTCTTCTATATTAAAATCTATTCTCACAATTGTCAGACGAGATTTAGTCTCATCTATAATGCTGCTTTTTTCACAATTGTTAAACAAGATTTAGTCTCTTCTATATTGCTGTCCATTCTCACAATTGTAAAATGAGATTTAGTCTCTTCTATATTGCTTTCCCTTCTCAAAATTATCAAACGACATTTTCTCTTTTATATTGCTGTCTATTCTCATCATTGTCAGACGAAATTTATTCTTTTCTATATTGCTGTGCATTCTCAAATTTTTCAAACGAGATTTAGTCTTTTCTATATTGCTGTCCCTTTTCGGAATTTTCAAATGAGATTTAGTCTCTTTTATATTGCTCTCAATTCTCACAATTGCCAAAAGAGATTTAGTCTCTTCTATATTGTAATTCATTCTCACAATTGTCAAACGAGATTCAGTGTCTTCTATACTGCTGTCCATTCTTGCAATTGTGAAATGAAATTTAGAGTCTTCTTTATTTCTGTTCATTCTCACAATTGTCAAACGAGATTTAGTCTCTTCTATATTACTGTCCATTCTCATAATTATCAAATGATATTTAATCTCTCTTTTATCGCTGTCCACGCTTACAATTATCAAACGAAAATTAATCTCTTCTACAGTACTGTCCATTCTCAAACTTGTCAAATGAGATTTAGTTTTTTCTATGTTGCTCTCCATTCTCATACTAGTCAACAGAGATTTAGTCTCTTCTATATTGCTATACCTTCTTACTATTGTCAAGTGAGAATTAGTGTCTTCTATATTACAGTGCATTCTCACAATTGTCAAACGAGTTTTAGTCTCTTCTATATTGCTCTCTATTCTCACAATTGTCAACAGAGATATAGTCTTCTATATTGCAGTCCATTCTCACATTTTTCAAATACTATTTAGACTTTCATATTACTGTTCCTTCTCACAATTCTCTACTGAAATTTAGTGTCTACTATATCACTGTACATTCTCACATTTGTCAAACGAGATTTAATCTCTTCTATATTTCTGTCCATTCTCACAAATATCAAATGAGATTTAGTCTCTTCTATATTGCTGTGCATTCTTACAATTGTCAAACGAGTTTTAGTCTCTTCCATATTGCCGTCCATTCTCACAATTGTCAAATAAGATTTAATCTCTTCTATATTACAATCCTTTCTTACAATTGTCAGACGAGATTTAGTCTCATCTATAATGCTGCTTTTTCTCGCAATTGTCAAACAAGATTTAGTCTCTTCTATATTGCTGTCCATTCTCACAATTGTAAAATGAGATTTAGTCTCTTCTATATTGCTTTCCCTTCTCAAAATTATCAAACGACATTTTCTCTTTTATATTACTGTCCATTCTCATCATTGTCAGACAAAATTTATTCTTTTCTATATTGCTGTGCATTCTCAAACTTTTCAAACGAGTTTTAATCTTTACTATATTGCTGTCCATTTTCTCAATTTTTAAATGTGATTTAGTCTCTTCTATATTGCTCTCAATTCTCACAATAGCCAAACGAGATTTAGTCTCTTCTATATTGTAATTCATTCTCACAATTGTCAAACGAGATTCAATGTCTTCTATACTGCTCTCCATTCCTGCAATTGTGAAATGAAATTTAGAGTCTTCTTTATTTCTGTTCATTCTCACAATTGTCAAACGAGATTTAGTCTCTTCTATATTACTGTCCATTCTCATAATTATCAATTGATATTTAATCTCTCTTTTATCGCTGTCCACGCTTACAATTGTCAAACGAAATTTAATCTCTTCTACAGTACTGTTATTCTCAAACTTGTCAAATGAGATTTAGTTTTTTTAATATTGCTCTCCATTCTCATACTTGTCAACAGAGATTTAGTCTCTTCTATATTGCTATACCTTCTTACTATTGCCAAGTGAGAATTAGTGACTTCTATATTACAGTGCATTCTCACAATTGTCAACCGAGATTTAATCTCTTCTATATTGCTCTCCATTCTCACAATTGTCAACAGAGATATAGTCTTCTATATTGCAGTCCATTCTCACATTTGTCAAATACTATTTAGACTTTCATATTACTGTTCCTTCTCACAATTCTCTACTGAAATTTAGTGTCTACTATATCACTGTACATTCTCGCATTTGTCAAACGAGATTTAATCTCTTCTATATTTCTGTCCATTCTCACAAATATCAAATGAGATTTAGTCTCTTCTATATTGCTGAGCATTATTACAATTGTCAAATGAGTTTTAGTCTCTTCCATATTGCCGTCCATTCTCACAATTGTCCAATAAGATTTAGTCTCTTCTATATTACAATCCTTTCTCACAATAGTCAGACGAGATTTAGTCTCATCTATAATGCTGCTTTTTCTCACAATTGTCAAACAAGATTTAGTCTCTTCTATATTGCTGTCCATTCTCAAAATTGTAAAATGAGATTTAGTCTCTTCTATATTGCTTTCCCTTCTCAAAATTATCAAACGACATTTTCTCTTTTATAATACTGACTATTCTCTTCATTGTCAGACGAAATTTAGTCTTTTCTATATTGCTGTGCATTCTCAAATTTTTCAAACGAGATTTAGTATTTTCTATATTGCTGTCCATTTTTGCAATTTTCAAATGAGATTTAGTCTCTTCTATATTGCTTTTTATTCTCACAATTGTCAAACGAGATTCAATCAATTCTATATTTTTGACCATTCTCACAATTGTCAAACAACACGTAGTCTCCTTTATATTGCTGTCCATTCTCGCAATTGTCCAATGATATCTCATATCTTTTATATTGTAAACCATTTTGATAAAGTTGAACGAGATTTAGTCGTTTCTGTATTGCTATCCATTCTCACAATTGTCAAATGAGATTTAAACCCTTTTATATTGCAATTTATTCTCTCAATGTGTAACGAGATTTAGTCTCTTTTATATTGCTGTCCATGACCACAATTGTTAGGAGATATTGATTTAGTATCTTCTATATTGCTGTCCATTTTCACAATTGCCGAACGAAATGGTCTTTTTGATATCCCTGTACATTCTACCAATTGTCCAAAGAGATTTATTATTTCATATATTACAATCCAGAATTCTATATTTTAATCCAGTCTCAAAATCATCCAACGAGAGTTATTCTCTTCTTTGTTGCTGTTCATTCTCACAATTGTCAGAAAAGGTTGAGTCTTTTCTATAATGCCATCCATTCTCACATTTATCAACTGAAAGTTAGTCTCTGCTATGTTGCTGTCCATTCTCACAATTGTCAAATGAGATTTAGTCTCTTCTATATTGCTGTGCATTCTTACAATTGTCAAAAGAGTGTTAGTCTCTTCCATATTGCCGTCCATTCCCACAATTGTCAAATAAAATTTAGTCTCTTCTATATTACAATCCTTTCTCACAATTGTCAGGCGAGATTTAGTCTCATATGTAATGCTGCTTATTTAGTCTTTTCTATATTGCTATTCCATTTTCGTAATTTTCAAATGAGATTTAGTCTCTTTAATATTGCTTTTTATTCTCACAATTGTCAAACGAGATTCAATCACTTCTATATTTTTTACCATTCTCACAATTGTCAAACAACATGTAGTCTCCTTTATATTGCTGTCCATTCTCGTAATTGTCCAATGATATTTGATCTCTTTTATATTGTAATCCATTTTGATAACGTCGAACGAGATTTAGTCGTTTCTGTAATGCTGTCCATTCTCACAGTTGTCAAATGAGATTTAAACCCTTTTATATTGCAATTTATTCTCTCAATGTGTAACGAGATTTAGTCTCTTCTATATTGCTGTCCATGACCTTAATTGTTAGGAGATATTAATTTAGTATCTTCTATATTGCTGTCCATTTTCACTATTGCCGAATGAAATGGTCTTTTCTATATCCCTGTACATTCTAACAATTGTCAAACGAGATTTTGTATTTCATATATTACAATCCAGAATTCTATATTTTAATCAATTCTCACAATCATCCAACCAGAGTTAGTCTCTTCTATGTTGCTGTTCATCCTCAAAATTGTCAAAAAAGATTGAATCTTTTCTCTAATGCCATCCATTCTCACATTTGTCAAACGAGAGTTTGTCTCTTGTATGTTGCTGTTCATTCTCACGATTGTCAAACAAAATTCAGTTTTTTCTATATTGCTAGACATTGTCACAATTGTCAAACGAGATTTAGTCTCTTTTATATTGCTGTCCATTTTAAAAATTGTCAAACGAGATTTAGTCTCTTTTGAATTGTTGTCAATTCTCTCAATTGTCAAACGCAATTTAGTACCCTCTATGTTGCTGTTCTTTCTCACAATTGTCCAACTAGATTTAGTCTCACCTGTATTGCAATCCATTTTTATAATGTCAAACAGGATTTAATCTCTTCTATATTAATGTCCATTCTCACAATTTAGAAATAAGATTCATTCTCTTCTATATAGCTGTCCATTTTCACAATTGTGAAAAGAGATTTAGTCTCTTCTATATTGCTGTCCATTCTCACAATTGTCAAATAAGATTTAGTCTCTTCTATATTGCTGTCAATTCTTACAATTATCAAGAGATATTTAGTCTGATCTATATTGGAAACCATTCTCACTATTGTCAGAAGAGATTTGGTCCTTTCTGTGCTGCAATCAATTCTCAAAATTGTCTTGAAGAGATTTGGTCTCTTCTATATTGCAATCTGTTCACATAATTGTCAAACAAGATGTAGTCTTTTCTAGATTGAAATCCATTATTACAATTGTCGAACGAGATTAAATTATCCACTACATTGCTATCCTTTCTCAAAATTGTCAACCGAGATATAGTCTCTTATATATTACTTGGCATTCTCACCATTGTCGAATGAAATCTACTCTCTCCTACATTGCTTTCCATTCTCACTATGGTCAGACGAGATTTAGTCTCTTCTATATTGCTCTCAATTCTCACAATGCCAAACGAGATTTAGTCTCTTCTATATTGTAATCCATTCTCACAATTGTCAAACGAGATTTAATGTCTTCTATACTGCAGTCCATTCTTGTGAAATGAAATTTAGCCTCTCCTATATTACTGTCCATTCTCATAATTATCAATTGATATTTAATCTCTCTTTTATCGCTGTCCACTCTTACAATTGTCAAACGAAATATAATCTCTTCTACGGTGCTGTCCATTCTCAAACTTGTCAAATGAGATTTAGTCTTTTCTATATTGCTCTCCATTCTCATACTTGTCAACAGAGATCTAGTCTCTTCTATATTGCTATACTTTCTTACTATTGTCTAGTGAGATTTAGTCTCTTCTGTATTGCTCTCCATTCTCACAATTATTATTATTATTATTATTATTATTATTATTACTATCCAAGCTACAACCCTAATTGGAAAAGCAAGATGCTATAAGCCCAGGGGCTCCAATAGGGAAAAATAGCCCAGTGAGGAAAGGAAATAAGGAAATAAATAACTGAAGAGAACAAATTAACAATAAATCATTCTAAAAAAGGTAATGTCATAAGAGATATATCATATATAAACTATTAACAACGTCAACAACAAATATGTCATATATAAACTATAAAAAGACTCATGTCCGCCTGGTCAACAAAAAAGCATTTGCTCCAACTTTGAACTTTTGAAGTTCTACTGATTCAACAACCCGATTAGGAAGATCATTCCACAACTTGGTAACAGCTGGAATAAAACTTCTAGAGTACTGCGTAGTATTGAGTCTTATGATGGAGAAGGCCTGGCTATTAGAATTAACTGCCTGCCTAGTATTACGAACAGGATAGAATTGTCCAGGGAGAGCTGAATGTAAAGGATGGTCAGAGTTATGAAAAATCTTATGCAACATGCATAATGAACTAATTGATCGACGGTGCCAGAGATTAATATCTAGATCAGGAATAAGAAATTTAATAGACCGTAAGTTTCTGTCCAACAAATTAAGATGAGAATCAGCAGCTGAAGACCAGACAGGAGAACAATACTCAAAACAAGGTAGGATAAAAGAATTAAAACACTTCTTCAGAATAGATTGATCACCGAATATCTTAAAAGACTTTCTCAATAAGCCAATTTTTTGTGCAATTGAAGAAGACACAGACCTTATATGTTTCTCAAAAGTAAATTTGCTGTCAAGAATCACGCCTAAAATTTTGAAAGAGTCATACAAATTTAAAGAAACATTATCAATACTGAGATCCGGATGTTGAGGAGCTACCGTCCTTGACCTACTTACAATCATACTTTGAATTTTGTTAGGATTCAACTTCATACCCCATAATTTGCACCATGCACTAATTTTACCTAAATCTCTATTAAGGGATTCACCAACCCCAGATCTACATTCAGGGGATGGAATTGATGCAAAGAGAGTAGCATCATCTGCATATGCAACAAGCTTATTTTCTAGGCCAAACCACATGTCATGTGTATATAGTATGAAAAGTAATGGGCCAAGAACACTAACCTGTGGAACACCGGATACCACATTCCTATACTCACTATGGTGCCCATCAACAAAAACTCTTTGAGATCTACTACTTAAAAAATCAATAATAATGCTAAGAAACGACCCACCCACTCCCAACTGTTTGAGTTTGAAAACAAGGGCCTCATGATTAACACGGTCAAAGGCAGCACTAAAATCAAGGCCAATCATACGAACTTCCCGACCACAATCAAGGGATTTCTGTACTGCATTGGAGATTGTCAAAAGAGATATAATCTCTTCCATATTGCTGTCCATTCTCAAAATTTTCAAATGAGAATTAGTGTCTTCTATATTGCAGTGCATTTTCACAATTTACAAACGAGTTTTAGTCTCTTCTATATTGCTCTCCATTCTCACAATTGTCAAGAGAGATATAGTCTTCTATATTGCAGTCCATTCTCACAATTGTCAAATACTATTTAGACTTTCATATTACTGTTCCATCTCACAATTCTCTACAGAAATTTACAGTAGTGTCTACTATATCACTGTACATTCTCACATTTGTCAAACAAGATTTAATCTTTTCTATATTTCTGTCTATTCTCACGAATGTCAAATGAGATTTAGTCTCTTCTATATTGCTGTGCATTCTTACAATTGTCAAACGAGTTTTAGTCTCTTCCATATTGCCGTCCATTCTCACAATTGTCAAATAAGATTTAGTCTCTTCTATATTAAAATCCTTTCTCACAATTGTCAGACGAGATTTAGTCTCATCTATGTTACGACCTGTGTAGGCCGTAGTTCTGGTTCTTTAAACTTTAATTTTTAAAGGAGTTGTAGGCAGTACATTATTTATGTAACTTGGTGAACTGAGGGAAGACAGAACAAAGACATTGGAAAATCTAACAACATTTATTACAGTACACTTAAACAAATTTAACCTTGCATCAGGAGTAACAAAAAGCTCCTAAGACAAAATCCAATGGGTTAAAAAATTACCTGGAGGACTAATATACAGAGTCCTGTATATACACAAGGTTGACCTATATCTAATAATCTTAACCCTAACATAGAAAACTAAACAGATCAAAAGTATGGCTCATATATTAAGCCGGGCCCACAAATAGCAACAAACCACTACCCTATTACTAAACAAAGAGGCATAAGGAAGACAGGAGAAATGAAAAGGCAGAAAACCTTAAAATTACCTACCTACACACAAACATTAAAGGCTAAACCAAATACCCAGTTATAAAACTTAACGCGAGACAGCATACAAATACACACACCACATTAAACTAAATGCATAAATACTTAAATACATTCACATAAAAGAATTATGCTGAGAGTCATAATTTATAGATACATGTACATATCTCAACACTGTATTAACTATCCGTGGAATTACTTATAACAGTACTTATCCATACATGGATTAGACGACAGATAGGGGACGATAGTTCATCAGCATCAGAGGGAGTATCATTAACACCAGGAAAACGGGATGGACATATCCATAACGATAATGAAAAGATCATAACTTCACCTGGGTAATGACCCCCATGTTCCTCCTAACGGACCCTTGGTCCACAGACGAGCAGCGTAACGGATGTGATGACGCTCTTTGATCACGGCAATAGTACCTCCAACATTTTCTCCTTTATATTGCTGTCTATTCTCATCATTGTCAGACAAAATTTAGTCTTTTCTATATTGCTGTGCATTCTCAAAATTTTCAAACGAGATTTAGTTTTTTTTATATTGCTGTCCATTTTCGCAATTTTCAAATAAGATTTAGTCTCTTCTATATTGCTTTTTATACTCACAATTGCCAAACGAGATTCAATCACTTCTATATTTTTTACCATTCTCACAATTGTCAAACAACATGTAGTCTCCTTTATATTGCTGTCCATTCTCGCAATTGTCCAATGATATTTAATCTCCTTTATATTGCAATCCGTTTTCATAATGTCAAACGAGATTTAGTCGCTTTTGTATTGCTGTCCATTCTCACAATTGTTAAATGAGATTTAAACCCTTTTATATTGCAATCTATCCTCTCAATGTGTAACGAGATTTAGTCGCTTCTACATTGCTGTCCATTCTCAAAATTGTCAAATGAGATTCTCTCTTCTATAATACTGTCCATTCTCACAATTGTCGAATGAGATTTAGTCTCTTCTATATTGCTGTCCATGACCACAATTGTTAGGAGATATTTAGTATCTTCTATATTGCTGTTCATTTTCACAATCGCCAAACAAAATGGTCTTTTCTATATCCCTATACATTCTCACAATTGTCCAACGAGATTTTGTATTTCATATATTACAATCTAGAATTCTATATTTTAATCCAGTCTCACAATCATCAAACGAGAGTTAGTTTCTTCTATGTTGCTGTTCATTCTCACAATTGTCAAAAAAGATTAAGTCTTTTCTATAATGCCATCCATTCTCACATTTGTCAAACGAGAGTTAGTCTCTTCAATGTTGCTGTTCATTCTCACGATTTTCAAACAAAATTCAGTCTCTTCTATATTGCTGTACATTGTCACAATAGTGAAACTAGATTTAGTGTCTTTTATATTGCTGTCCATATTAAAAATTCTCAAACGATATTTAGTCTCTTTTGAATTGTTGTCAATTCTCTCAATTGTCGAATGCAATTTAGTACCGTCTATGTTGCTGTTCCTTCTCACAAGTGTCCAACTAGATTTAGTCTCACCTATATTGCAAGCCATTTTTACAATGTCAAACAGGATTTAGTCTCTTCTATATTAATGTCCATTCTCATAATTGAGAAATGAGATTCATTCTCTTCTATATAGCTGTCCATTTTCACAATTGTGAAAAGAGATTTGGTCTCTTTTATATTGCTGTCCATTCTCACAATTGTCAAAAAAGATTTAGTCTCTTCTATATTGCTGTCAATTCTCACAATTGAGAAATGAGATTTAGTCTCTACTATATTGGTGTCAATTCTCACCATCATCAAACAAGATTTAGTCTCTTCTATATTGCTGTCCATTCTCACAATTGTCAAATAAGATTTAGTCTCTTCTATATTGCTGTCAATTCTCACAATTATCAATATATATTTAGTCTGTTCTATATTGGAAACCATTCTCACAATTGTCAGAAGAGATTTGGTCCTTTCTGTGCTGCAATCAATTCTCAAAATTGTCTTGAAGAGATTTTGTCTCTTCTATATTGCAATCTGTTCTCATAATTGTCAAACAAGATGTAGTCTTTTCTAGATTAAAATCAATTATTACAATTGTCGAACGAGATGAAATTTTCCACTATATTGCATTCATTTCTCAAAATTGTCAACCGAGATATAGTATCTTTTATATTACTTGGCATTCTCACCATTGTCGAATGAAAACTACTCTCTCCTATATTGCTTTCCATTCTCACAATTGTCTGACGAGATTTAGTCTCTTCTATATTGCTCTCAATTCTAACAATTGCCAAACGAGATTTAGTCTCTTCTATATTGTAATCCATTATCACAATTATCAAACGAGATTTAGTGTCTTCTATATTGCTGTCCGTTCTCATAATTATCAATTGATATTTAATCTCTCTTTTATCGCTGTCTACTCTTACAATTTTCATACTAAATTTAATCTCATCTACGGTACTGTCCATTCTCAAACTTGTCAAATGAGATTTATTCTTTTCTATATTGCTCTCCATTCTCATACTTGTCAACATAGATTTAGTCTCCTCTATATTGCTGTACATTTTTACTATTGTCAAGTGAGATTTAGTCTCTTCTGTATTGCTGTCCATTCTCACAATTGTCAAAAGAGATCTAAACTCTTCCATATCGCTGTCCATTCTCAAAATTTTAAAATGAGAGTCAGTGTCTTCTATATTGCAGTGAATTCTCACAATTGTCAAACGAATTTTAGTGTCTTCTATAAAGCTCTCCATCCTCACAATTGTCAAACGAGAATTAGTCTCTCAGATATTGTTGTCCATTGTCAAAATGTCAAATGAGATTTAGTCACTTTTATATTGTAATCCAATATCTCAATGTTGAACGAGATTGAGTCACTTTCATATTGTTGTCTATTCTCATAAATTTCAAATGATATTTAGTTTTTTCTATATTCCTGTGTAATCTTACAATTGTCAAATGAGTTTCAGTATCTTCGGTAGTATAATCCATTTTCAAAATGTCAAACAAATTTTAGTCCTCTATATTGCTGTCCATTCTCACAATTTTAAGACGAAACTTAATCTCTTCTATTTTGCTGTCCATTATCACAATTGTCAAATGAAATTTAGTCTCTTCTATATTACTGTCCATTCTCACAATTGACAAACGAGATTTAGTGTCTTCTATACTGCTGTCCATTCTTTCAAATCTGAAAGGAAATTTAGTCTCTTCTTTATTTATGTTCATTCTCACAATTGTCAAACGATACTTAGTCTCTTCTATATTACTGTCCATTCTCATAATTATCAATTGATATTTAATCTCTCTTTTATCGCTGTCCACTCTTACAATTGTCAAACGAAATTTAATCTCTTTTACGGTACTGTCCATTCTCAAACTTGTCAAATGAGATTTAGTCTTTTCTATATTGCTCTCCATTCTCATACTTGTCAACAGAGATTTAGTCTCTCCTATATTGCTATACTTTCTTACTATTGTCAAGTGAGATTTAGTCTCTTCTATATTGCTGTGCATTCTTACAATTGTCAAACGAGTTTTAGTCTCTTCCATATTGCCGTCCATTCTCACAATTGTCAAATAACATTTAGTCTCTTCTATATTACAATCCTTTCTCACAATTGTCCGACGAGATTTAGTCTCATCTATAATGCTGCTTTTTCTCACAATTGTCAAACAAGATTCAGTCTCTTCTAAATTTCTGTCCATTCTCACAATTGTAAAATGAGATTTAGTCTCTTCTATTTTGCTTTCCCTTCTCAAAATTATCAAACGACATTTTCTCTTTTATATTGCTATCTATTCTCATCATTGTCAGATGAAATTTAGTCTTTTCTATATTGTTGCGCATTCTCAAAATTTTTAAACGAGATTTAGTCTTTTCTATATTGCTGTCCATTTTCACAATTTTCAAATAAGATTTAGTCTCTTCTATATTGCTTTCTATTCTCACAATTGTCAAACAAGATTCAATCACTTCTATAGTTTTTACCATTCTCACAATTGTCAAACAACATGTAGTCTTCTTTTTATTCCTATCCATTCTCACAATTTTCAAATGAGATTCAAACCCTTTTATATTGCAATCTATTCTCTCAATTTGTAACGAGATTCAGTCGCTTCTACATTGCTGTCCATTCTCAGAATTGTCAAATGAGATTGTCTCTTCTATAATACTGTCCATTCTCACAATTGTCGAATGAGATTTAGTCTCTTATATATTGCTGTCCATGACCACAATTGTTAGGAGATATTTAGTATCTTCTATATTGCTGTCCATTTTCACAATTGCCAAACAAAATTGTCTTTTCTATATCCCTGTACATTTTCATAATTGTCAAACGAGATTTTGTATTTCATATATTACAATCCAGAATTCTATATTTTAATCTAGTCTCACAATCATCCAACGAGAGTTAGTTTCTTCTATGTTGCTGTTCATTCTCACAATTGTCAAAAAAGGTTGAGTCTTTTCTATAATGCCATCCATTCTCACATTTGTCAACAGAGATTTAGTCTCTTCTATATTGCTGTACATTCTTACTATTATCAAGTGAGATTTAGTCTCTTCTGTATTGCTGTCCATTCTCACAATTGTCAAAAGAGATCTAAACTCTTCCATATCGCTGTCCATTCTCAAATTTTTCAAATTTTCAGTGTCTTCTGTATTGTACTGCATTCTCACAATTGTCAAATGAGTTTTAGTATCTTCTATAAAGCTCTCCATCCTCACAATTGTCAAACGAGAATTAGTCTCTTAGATATTGCTGTCCATTGTCAAAATGTCAAATGACATTTAGTCACTTCTATATTGTAATCAAATATCACAATGTCAAACAAGTTTGAGTCATTTTTATATTGTTGTCTATTTTCATAAATTTCAAATGATATTTAGTTTTTTCTATATTCCTGTGTAATCTCACAATTGTCAAATGAGATTCTGTATCTTCTGTATTGTAATCCATTATCAAAATGTCCAACAAATTTTAGTCTTCTATATTGCTGCCCATTCTCACAATTTTCAAACGAAAGTTAATCTCTTCTATTTTGCTGTCCATTATCACAATTGTCAAATGCAATTCAGTCTCTTCTATAATACTGTCCATTCTCACAATTGACAAACGAAATTTAGTGTCTTCTATACTGCTGTCCATTCTTGCAAGTCTGAAATAAAATTTAGTCTCTTCTTTATTTCTGTTCATTCTCACAATTGTCAAAGGATACTTAGTCTCTTCTATATTACTGTCCATTCTCATAATTATCAATTGATATTTAATCTCTCTTTTATCGCTGTCCACTCTTACAATTTTCAAACGAAATTTAATCTCTTCTACGGTACTGTCCATTCTCAATCTTGTCAAATGAGATTCAGTCTTTTCTATATTGTTCTCCATTCTCATACTTGTCAACAGAGATTTAGTTTCTTCTATATTGCTGTACATTCTTACTATTGTCAAGTGAGATTTTGTCTCTTCTGCATTGCTGTCCATTCTCACAATTGTTAAAAGAGATCTAATCTCTTCCATATTGCTGTCCACTCTCAAAATTTTTAAAGGAGATTTGGTGTCTTCTATACTGCAGTGAATTCTCACAATTGTCAAACGAGTTTTAGTGTCTTCTATATTGCTCTCCTTCCTCACAATTGTCAAACGAGAATTAGTCTCTTAGAAATTGTTGTCCATTGTCAAAATGTCAAATGAGATTTAGTCACTTCTATATTGTAATCCAATGTCACAATGTCAAACTAGTTTGAGTCACTTTTATATTGTTGTCTATTCTCATAAATTTCAAATGATATTTTGTTTTTTCTATATTCCTGTGTAATCTCACAATTGTCAAATGAGATTCAGTATCTTCTGTATTGTAATCCATTTTCAAAATGTCAAATGAATTCTAGTCTTCTATATTGCTGTCCATTCTCACAATTTTCAAATGGAACTTAATCTCTTCTATTTTGCTGTCCATTATCACAATTGTCAAACGAGATTTAGTCCCTTCTATATTACCGTCCATTCTCACAATTTTCCGATTAATCTTAGATTCTTCTATAAACTTGTCAATTCTTACAATTTTCAGAAGAAATTTGGTCTTTTCTACATTGCAATCCATTCTCACAATTTTTAAATGAGATTGTCTCTTTCATATTGCTGTCCATTCTCACAATTGTCAGATGGGAATTAGCCTCTTCTATATTTCTGATCATTCACAATATTGTAAAACCATATTTAGTCTCTTCTATATTGCTCTCTATTCTCAAAATTTTTATACGAGATTGGGTCTTTTCTATATTGACATCCATTCTCACAATTGTCAAATGAGATCAAGTATTTTCTATATTGCTGTCCATTCTCACAATTGTCAATAGAGATTTAGTCTCCTTTATATTTCTTTCCATTCTAAAAATTGTCAAACGAGATTTATTAATCTCTATTTTGCTGTCCATTCTCACAATTGTAAAATGAGATCTAGTCTCTTCAATATAGCTGTCCCTTCTAACAAATGTCAAAGGAGATTTAGTCTCTTTTATATTGCTGTTCATTTTCACAATTGTCAAACGAGATTTAGTATCATCTTTATTCATGTTCATTCTCTCAATAGTCGAACGAAATTTAGTCCTTTCTGTATTGCTGTCCATTCCCACACTTGTCAAATTTGATTTAGTCTCTTCAATATTGTAATCCATTCTCACAATCCAAACGAGATTTAGTCTCTTCTATATTGCTGTTCATTCTTACAATTGTTAAACAAGATTTAGTCTCTTCTTTCATGCAGACCATTCTTACAATTTTTAAATGATATTTAATCTCTTCTATACTTTTGTCCATTCCCACAAATAACAAACAAGATTTAGTCTCTTCTATATTGCTATCCATTTTCACAATTGTCAAATGAGATTTAGTCTTTTCTATATTGCTCCCAATTTTCAAAATTGTCGAGCAATATTTTGTCTCTTCTATATTGCTCTCAATTCTTATAATAGTCAAACGATATTTTGTCTCTTCTATATTGCAATTCATTTTTACAATTATCAGAAATGATTTGGTCTTCTCTATATTGCAATCCATTCTCACAATTGTCAAACGAGGTGTAGTCTCTTCTCTATTGATATCCAATCTCAAAATTGTCAAACAAGATTTAGTCTCTTCGATATTTCTTTCCATTCTCAAAATTGTCAATTGAGATTCAGTCTCTTTTATATAGCTGTCCATTCTCATAATTGTTAAACAAGATTTAATCTGTTCTATAGTGCTGTCCATTCTCAGAATCATTAAACGAGATTAAGTTTCTTCTATATTGCACTCCTTGTTCACAGTTGTCAAACAAGAGTAAGTGTCTCCCATATTTCTGTCAATTCTCACAATTGTTAATTAATATTTAATCTCTTCTATATTGATATCCATTCTCACAATTGTCAAACATGATACAGTCTCTTCCTTATTGCTGTCCATTTTCACACTTGTCAAATAAGATTCATTTTATTCTTTATTGATATCCATTCACACAGTTGTCGAACAATATTTTGTCTCTTCTATGTTCTTGTCCATTCTCACAATTATCAAACGAGATTTAGTCTTTTTGATATTGCTTTCCATTCCCACCATTGTCAAATGAGATTTAGTCACTTCTATATTGCTTTTAATTCTCACAATTGTTAAAAAAGATTTAGTTTCTTCTATATTGCAATCCATTATCACAATTGTCAAACGAGAGTTAGTCTCTTCTATATTATTGTTCATTCTCACGATTGTCAAACGAATTTCAGTTTCTTCTATATTGCTGTACATTCCCACGATTGTCAAACAAGATTTAGTCACTTCTCTATTCCTGTCCATTCTCAAAATTATCAAACGGGATTATGTTCCCTCTATATTGCTGTTCATTCTCACAATCGTCCTATGAGATTTAGTCTCTTCAATATTGCAATCCATTCTTACAATGTCAAACGAGATTTAGCCTCTTCTACATTTCTGTACATTCTCACAATTGAAAAATGAGATTTAGTCTCTTATATATGGCTGTCCATTCTCACAATTATCAAACGAGATTTAGTCTCTTCTATATTACTGTTCATTCTCACAATTGAGAAATTATATGTAGTGTCTTATATATTGCTGTCCATTCTCAAAATTATCAAACAAGATTTAGTATCTTCTATATTGATGTCCAATCTCACAATTGTTAAATGGGATTTAGTCTCTTCTATATTGCTCTCAATTCTCACAATTATCAAGCGAGATTTAGTGTCTTCTATATTGCAATACATTCTCATAATTGTCAAACGAGACGTAGTATTTTCTTTATTGAAATCCATTCCTACAATTGTCAAAGGACATTGATTTACCTCCATATTGCTCTCCTTTCTCAAAATTATCGAACGAGATATACCCTATTCTATATTACTATATATTCTCACCATTGTCGAATGAGATTTAGTCTTTTCTATATTGCTGTCAATTCTCACAATTGTTAAACGAGATTTAGTCTTTTCTATATTGCTCTCCAGTCTCACAATTGCCAAATGAGATTTAGTCTCTTCTATATTGCTGTATATTCTCAAAATTGTCAAATGATATTTAGTGTGTTCTATATTACTGTCTATTTTCATAATTATCAAAAGATATTTAGTCTCTTCTACAGAGCTGTCCATTTTCAAACTTGTCAAATGAGATTTAGTCTCTCCTATATTGCTGTCCCTTCTCAAAATTGTCAAACAAAATTTATTCTCTTCCATATTGCTTACCATTCTCAAAATACTTAAGAGACTATAATCTCTTCTATAATACCGGGTATTCTCACAATTGTCAAACATGTTTTAGTCTTTTATATAGCTCTTACTCCTCACAATTTCCAAACAAGAATTAGTCAGTTAAATAATGGTGTCAATTCTCACAATGTCAAATGAGATCTGGTCTCTTCTATATTGTAATCTAATGTCACAATGTTAAACGAGTTTGGGTGTCTTTTATATGGTTGTCTATTCTCATAATTGTCAAATGAGATTTAGTCTCTTCTATATTCCTGTCTATTCTCACAATTGTCAAATGATATTTAGTTTCTTCAGTATTGTAATCCATTCTCATAATGTCAAACGTGTTTCAGTCTTCTATATTGCTGTCAATTATCACAAGTGTCAAACAAAACTTAGTCTCTTCTATATTGTTGTCCATTATCACAATTGTCAAATGATATTCAGTCTCTTCTATATTACTGTACATTCTCACAATTGACAAACGAGATTTAGTCTCTTCTATATTGCTGTCCATTCTCACAATTTTCTGATTAGATTTAGATTCTTCTAAATAATTTTCCATTTTCATTATCGTCAGAAGAGATTTGGTCTTTTCTATATTGCAATCCATTCTCACAATATTCAAATGAGATTGACTCTTTTATAATGCTGTGTATTTTCACAATTGTCAAAAGATATTTAGTCTCTTTTATATTTCTGTCCATTCCAACAATTGTCAAACGAGATTTAGTATCCTCTATATTGCTGTCCATTCTCGCAATAGTAAAAATGAAATTTAGTCTTTTCTATATGGCTGTTCATCTTCTCAATCGTCGAAGGAAATTTAGCCCTCTCTATATTGCTGTCCATTCTCACACTTGTCAAAGGAGATTTAGTCTCTTCTATATTGCAATCAATTCTCTCAATGTCAAACAACATTTGGTCTCTTCTATATTGCTGTTCATTCTCACAATTGTCAAACAAGATTTAGTCTCTTTTATATTGGTGACCATTCTCACAATTACTAAATGATATTTAGTCTCATCTATATTTCTGTCCATTCTCACAATTATCAAACAAGATTTAGTCTCTTCTATATTTCTGTCAATTCTCACAATTGTAAAATGAGTTTTCGTCTCTTCTCTATTGCTCTCACTTTTGAAAATTGTCAAGCAAGATTTAATGTCTTCTATATTGCTCTCCATTCTTTCAATAGTCAAACGAGATTTTGTTTCTTCTATATTGCAATCAATTTTCACAATTATCAGAAGTGTTTTGGTCTTTTCTATATGGCAATCCATTCTCAAAATTGTCAAATGAGGTGTAGTCTTTCCTATATTGAAATTGAATCGCAAAATTGTTAAACGAGATTTAGTCACTTCGATATTGCGGTCCATTCTCTTCATTGTTAAATGATATTTAGTCTTTCCTATATTGCTATCCATTCTCGTAATCATCAAACAAGATTCATTGTCTTCTATATATTGCTGTCCATTTTTACACTAATCAAATGAGATTCATTCTCTTCTATATAGCTATCCATTCTCACATTTGTCGAAAGAAATTTAGTCTCTTCTATATTGCTGTCCATTCCCACAATTGTCAAGTGAGATTTAGTAATTTCAATGTAGTTGTTCATTCTCACAATTATAAAATGAGATTTATTATCTTCGATATCGCTTTCCATTTTCACCATTGCCAAATGATATTTTGTCTTTTATATAACTGTCCATTCTCACAATTGTTAAACGAGATTTAGTCTCTTCTATATTGTTGTCTATAATCACAATTTTCAAACGAGATTCAGTTTCTTCTATATTGCAATCCATTCTCACAATTGTCAAACAAGATTAACTGTCTTCCATATTGCTCCATCTCACAAATGTCAATTGATATTTATTCTCTTCTATATTGATGCCCATTCTCACAATTTTCAAAGAAGATATAGTGTGTTCTATATTGCTGTCCTTTTTCAATCTTGTCGAATAAGATTCAGTCTCTTCTATATTGCACTCCAACCTCACAATTATCGAATGGGATTAAATCTCTTCTATATTGTTGTACATTCTCACAATTGTCAAATGAAATTTAGTCTTTTCTTTAATGTTGTCCACTCACACACTTGTCAAATGAGATTTAGTCTCTTCTATATTTTAATCCATTCTCAAATTTTTCAAACGAGTTTTAATCCTTTCTATATAGCTGTCCATTCTCAAAACTGTCGAACGAGTTTTAGTCTTCTATATTACTGTCCATTCTCAAAATTGTCAAATGAGATTTATTCTCTTCTATATAACTGTCCATTCTCACAACTGTCACGCTAGATTTAATCCCTTCCATAATGCTGTGCATTCTGACAATTCTCAAATGAGTTTTAGTCTCTTCTATATTGCTGTCCATTCCCACAATTGTCAAATGAGTTTTAGTTTCTTCTATATTGATGTCCATTATAACAATTACCAAATGAGATTTAGTCTCTTCTATATTGCTGTCCATTAGCAAAATTGTCAAATGAGATTTATTCTCTTCTATATTGTAATCCATTCTCACAATATCAAAAGTGTTTTAGTGTATTCTATATTGCTATGCATTCTCACAAATGTCAAATGAGATTTAGTCTCTTCTATAAGGCAGTCCATTCTCCCAATTTTCAAATTAAATTTAGTGTCTTCTATATCTTGTCTATTCTCAAAATTGTCCAAAAATATTTTGTCGTTTCTATATTGCAATACATTCTCACATTGTCAAACAATATTATCTCTTATATGCTGCTGTCCATTCTCACAATTGTCAGACGAGATTTTTTCCCTTCTATATTGCTGTCAATTTTCACAATTATCAAACCAGATTGAGTCTCTTCTATATTGCTATTTTTCTCGCAATTGTCAAATGAGATTTAATTTCTTCTATATTGCTCCCCATTCTGACAATTTTCAAACAAGATTTAGTCTTTTCTTTATTGGCCTCCATTTTCACAATTGTCAAACGAGATTAAGTCTCTTCTACATTGCTGACCATTTTCACAATTATCAAAAGTGATTTAGTCTCTTTTATATTGCTGTCCATTCTAAGAATTGTCAAACAAGATTTAGTATCCTCTATATTACTGTCCATTCTCACAATTTCGAAATGAAATTTGGTTTCTTCTATATTGCAATTCATTCTCACAATTACAAGATATCTAGTCTCTTCTATATTGCTGTCCATTTTCAAATTTATCAAAGGACATTTAGTCTCTCCTATTTTGCTGTCCATCCCTCACAAGTGTCAAAGGATATTGCCTTTTATATATTGCTGTCTATTCTCACAATTGTCATATGAGATTTAGTCTCCTTTATATCACTGTATATTCTCACAATTCTCAAAGAAGATTTAATGTCTTCTATATTACAGGCCATTCTCCCAATTTTCAAATCAGATTTAGTCTTCTAAATTGTGGTCTGTTCTCATAGTTGTCAGGAGATATTTAATCTCTTCTATAAAGCAGTTCCTTCTCACAATTGTCAAAAGAGATTTTGTCTTTTCTATATTACAATACATTCTCACATTGTCAAACGAGATTGTCTCTTCTATATTGCTGTCCATTCTCACAATTGTCAGACGAGATTTAGTCTCTTCTATATTGTTGTCCGTTCTCACAATTGTGAAACCAGATTTAGTCTGTTCTATATTACAGTCCATTCTCATAATTGTCAAACGAGAATTAGTCTCTTCTATATTGTTGTCCATTCTCATAGTTGTCAAACTGGAACTAGTCTTTTCTAAATTGGCATTCATTCTCACATTTGTCAAACGAGATTAATTCTCATCTACATTGCTGTTCACTCTCACAATTGTCAAAAGAGAAATAGTCTCTTCCATATGGGTGTCCATTGTAACAATTGTCAAGCGAGATTTAGTATCCTCTATATTGGTGTCCTTTCTCACAATTTTGAAATGAGACTTAGTCTCTTCAATATTACTGTTCAATCTCAAAATTTTCAAACGAGATTGCTGTCTATTCTCATAATTGTCAGACAAAATTTAGTCACTACCAAATTGCTTCCTAGTGTCACAATGTTTAAACAAAGTTTAGTTTCTTGCTGTTCATTCTAACAATTTTGGACTGATATTTAATCCTTTATAGAATGCCTTCCATTCTCACTACAATCAAAAGAGATTTAATCTCTTCTATAATGCTCTCCAATCACAAAATGATCAACCAATATATAGTCTCTTCTATATTGCTATCCATTTTCATTAATGTCAAATGAGATTTAGACTCCTAAAATGCTGTTCAGTCTCAAAAATGTCTAATGAGTTTTAGTCTTCTATAGGGCTGTCAATTTTCACAATTGTCAAACAAGATTTAGTCTCTTCTATATTGCTGTCTATTCCCACAATTTTCAAACGAGATTTTGTCTGTTCTATATGGCAGTCCATTCTCACAATTGTTAGAAGAGATTTGGCCTTCCCTATATTGCAACCCATTCTCAAAATACTCAAAAGAAATTTGGTCTCTTCTATATTGCAATCCATTCTCACAATTGTCAAATGAGATGTAGTCTTTTCTATATTACAGGCTATTCTCACAATTGTCAAATGATATTGTCTCTTCCATACCTCTGTGCATTCTCACTATTGTCATATGATATTTAGTCTCTCCTATATTGCTGTCCATTCCCAATATTGTCAGAAAAGATTTAGTCTCTTCCTTATTGCTGTACATTCTCAAAATTGTCAAATTATATTTAGTCTCTTCTATATTACTGTCCATTCTCACAATTGTCAAACGAGATATAGTCCTTTATATTGCTGTCCATTCTCACAATTGTCAGAAAAGATTTGGTCTTTTCTATATTGCAATCTGTTCTAACAATTGTCAAACGAGATTGTCTCTTTTATATTGCTATTCATTCTCACAATTGTCAAACGATATATATTCTATTCTATATAGCTGTCCTTTCTTACAATTGTCAAACGAGATTAAATTTTTTATATTTCTGTCCATAATGACAATTGTTAAACGAGATTTAGTCTCTTCTATATTGCTGTCCATCCTCACTATTTTCCAATGAGATTTTGTCTTTCTAAATTGGCATCCATTGTCACAATGTCAAACGAGATTTAGTCGCATCTATATAGCTGTCCATTCTCACAATTGTCAAATGATATTGTCTTCTCTCTATTGCTGATCATTCTCACAATTGTCAAAAGAAATTTAGTCTCCTCTCTATCGGTGTCCATTCTAACAATTGTCAAACGGTATTTAGTGTCCTCTATATTGCTGTCCATTCTCACAAATTTAAAAAGACATTTAGTCTCTTATATATTGCAATTCATTCTCACAATTCCAAACGAGTTTTAGTCTTTTTAATATTGATTTCCATTCTCACAATTATCAAATGAGATTTAGTCTCTCCTATATTACTGTTCAATCTCACAACTGTCAAACGAGTTTGTGTCTTCTATATTGATGTTTATCCACACAATTGTCAGACGAGATTTAATCTCATACAAATTGCTTCGTATTCTCATAATTATCGACAAAATTAAGTATCCTCCTTATTACTGTTCATTCTCCCAATTTTCAAACGAAACCTGTTCATTTATATATTGCCATCCATTCTCAAAATTATCAAAAGAGATTTATTCTCTTCTATTTTACTGTCCATACTCACTAATGGCAAATGAGATTTAGTCTTCTACATTGCTATTTATTCTCACAATTGTCTAATGAGTTTTAGTCTCTTCCATAAGTCTGTCAATTATCACAATTGTCAAACAAGATTTAGTCTATTCTATATTGCTTTCCATCATCACAATTGTCAAACGAGATTTAGTCTCTTCTATATTGTTGTCCATTCTCACAATTTTCAAACCAGATTTAGTCTCTTTTATATTGCTGTCTATTCTCAAAATTGTCGAACGAGATGTAGTCTCTTCTATATTGCTGTCCATTCTCACAATTGTCAAAAGAGATTTAGTCTCTTTTATATAGCTGTTCATCCTAACCATTATCAAACGAAATTTAGTATCCTCTATATTGCTGTACAATTTCATATTTTTAAAATGAACTTTAGTCTCTTCTATATTTCAATCCATTATCACAATTTCAAACGAGATTTACTCTCATCTATATTGCTGTCCATTCTCACAATTATCAAATGAGATTTAGTCCCTCCTATATTACTGTTCATTCTCACAATTGTCAAACGAGATTATCTTTTCTATATTGCTGTCTATTCTCTCAATTGTCTGACGAGATTTATTCTCTATGTAAATTGCTGTTCATTCTCAGAATTATCACATGAGATTTAATCTATTCTCTACTGCTGTCCAATCTCAAAATATTCAACCAAGGTATAGTCTTTTCTATAATGCTGTCCATTCTCAGTAATGTGAAATGAGATTTAATCCTCTACTTTGCTGTTCATCTTCACAATTGCCTAATGAGATTTAGTCTCTTCTTGAGTGTTGTAGATTTTCACAATTATTAAACAAGATTTAGTCTCTTCTATATTGCTATCCATTCTCACAATTGTCAAACGAGATTTTGTCTCTTCTATATTGAAATTCATTCTTAAAATTATCAGAAGAGATTTGGTCTTCTCTATATTGCAATCGATTGTCACAATTATCAGAAGAGATTTGGTCTCTTCTATATTGTAAACCATTCTCACAATTGTCAAATGATTGTCCCTTTCATATTGCCTTCCATTCCCAAAATTGTCAAACGAGATTTAGGCTTCTATATCGCAGTTCATTCTCACAATTATCAGAAAAGATTTGGTCTTTTCTAAACTGCAATCCATTCTCAAAATTGTCAAACGAGATTGTCTCTTCTATATTGCTGTCCATTCTTTTCAAACGAGATATAGCCTCTTCTATATTGCTGTCCATTTTCACAATATTCAAATGAGATTTAGTCTCTTCTATATTTATGTCCATTCTCACAATTATCAGGAGAGATTTGGTCTTTTCTATATTGCAATCCATTATCAAAATTGCCAAACGAAATTGTCTCTTCTGTATTGCTCTCCTTTTTCACAATTATCAGACGAGATTTAGTCTCCTTTATATTGCTGTCAACTCTCACAAGTTTCAAACCAGATTTAATTTGTTCTATGATGCTGTCCCTTCCCAAAAACGAGACTTAGTCTCTTCTCTATTATTGTTCATTCTCAATTTTGAAACGAGATTTAGTCATCTCTAAATTGGCATCCTTTCTCACAATATTCAAATGAGATATTGTCTCTTCTCTATTACAATCCATTCTCACGATGCCAAACGAAATTTAGTCTCTTCTATATTGCTGTCCATTCTCACAAATGTCAAACGAAATTGTCTTTTTATATTTCTGTCTATTCTCACAACTGTCGAATGAGATTTAGTCTCTTCTCTATTGCTGTTCATTCTCACAATTTTCAAACAAGATTTAGACTTTTCTATATTGCCATCCATTCTCACAATTGTCAAACGAGATTCAATCTCTTCTATATTGCTGTGCATTCTCAAAAGTGTTAACCTAAATATAGTGTCTTCTACATTGCTGACCATTTTCACAATTGTCAAATATTTACATTTTTATTTTGATGTTCATTCCCACAATTGTCTAATGAGAATTAGTCTCTTTTATATTGTTGTAAATTATCAATTTGTCAAACGAGATTTAGTCTCCTCTATATTTCTGCTGTCCATTTTCACCATTGTCAAACGAGATTGTCTCTTCCATATTGCTGTTCATTCTCAAAATTGTCAAGGAAGATTCAGTCTCTTCTATATTGCGGTCCATTCTCACAATTTTCAAATAAGACTTAATATCTTCTCTATTGCTTTCCATTCTCACAATTGTCAAATGGCATTGTCTCCTCTATATTGCTATCTATTCTCAAAATTATCAGACAAGTTTTAGTCTCTTCTATATTGCTGTCTATTCTCACTATTGTCAAACGAGATTTAGTCTCTTCTATATTGCTGTCCATTCTAATAATTTTCAAACGAGATTTATAGTCTTTTCGATATTGCCATTCGGTACCACAATTGTCAAATAAGATTTAGACTGCTCTATATTACTTTCTATTCCCACAATTGTCAACCGAGAGTCAGTCTCATCTGTATTGCTATCCATTCTCACAATTGTCAATTAATATTAAGTCTCCTTTTCAGAATTATCAAACGAGATTTAGTCTCTTCTATATTGCAATCCATTCTCAACATGTCAAATGAGATTTAGTCGCTTCTATATTGCTGTCCTTTCTCAAAATTGTCAAATGAGATTGTCTCTTCTATATTGCTGTCCATTCTCACAATTGTCGAATGAGATTTAGTCTCTTCTACATTGCTCTCCATGCCCACAATTGTCAGAAGAGATTTCGTCTCTTCTATATTACTGTCCATTCTCACAATTGTCAAACGAGGTTTAGTCTTCTATATTACTTTCCATTCTCACAATTGTCAGAAAAAGTTTGGTGTTTTCTATATTGCAATCTATTCTAACAATTGTTGAACGAGATTATCTCATATATATTGATGTCCATTCTCCCAATTATCAAACGAGATACAGTCTCTTCTATTTTGCTGTCCATTGTCATAATTGTCATACAAGATTGTCTCTTGTATATTGCTCTCTATTCTCACAATTGTCAAAATAGATTTAGTCTTTTCTATATTGCTGTCCAATATCCGAATTTTTTAATTTGATTTAGTCTCTTTTATATTGCGGTCCATTCTCACAATTGTCAGAAGGATCTTGTCTTTTCTATATTGCAATCCATTCTCACGTTGTCAAACAAGATTGTCTCTTCTATATTGTTGTCCATTCTCACAATTGTCACACGATATTTAGATCCTTCTATATTACTGTTCAATCACACAAATATCAAACCAGATTTAGTTTCTTCTATATTGCTGTCCAATCTCACAATTGTCAAACGAGATTCAGTCTTCTATATAGCTGTTCATTTTCACAATTTGCAAACGAGATTTAATCTTTTCTATATTTGCATCCATTCTCACGATTGTCAATTGAGATTAAGTGTCATCTAAAATAATGTCCATTCTAATAATTGTCAAAAAAGATTTAGTATCCTCTATATTGCTATCAATTTTCACAATTTTGAAATGAGATTTAGTCTCTTCTACATTGCAATCCATTCTCACAAAGCCAAACGAGATTTTGTCTCTACTATATAGCTCTCTATTTTCACAATTATGCGACGAGATTTAGTCTCTTCTAAATTGCTGTCAATTCTCAAAATTTTCAAACGAGATTTAGTATCTTCCCTATAGCTTTTCATTCTTACAATTTTCAAACAAGATTTAGTCTTTTCTATATTGCCGTCCAATCTCATAAATGTAAAAGAATATTTAATCTCTTATATATTACTGTCCAATCTTAAAATTGTCAACCGAAATATAGTCTTTTTTATATTGTTCTCCATTCCCACTAATGTCAAATGAGATGTAGTCTTCTACATTGCTGTTCATTCTCAAAATTGTCTAATGAGGGATATCCTCTTCTAGAGTGCTGTAAATTTTGAATAATTGTCAAACAATATTTCGTCTCTTCTATATTGCTATCAATTCTCACATTTGTCAAACAAGATTTAGTCTCTTCTATATTGCTGTCCATTCTCACAATTGTCAAACAACATTTAGTCTCTTCTCTACTGCTGTCCATTTTCACAATTTTCAAACGAGAATTTGTCTTTTCCATATTCGCATCCATTCCCACAATTGTCAAACGAGATTAAGTCTCTTCTATATTGCTGTCGATTCTTAAAATTTTTAGATGAGATTTAGTCTATGCTACATGGTAATCCATTCTCAAGATGCCAAACGACATTTAGTCTCTTCAATATTGCTGTTCTTTCTCACAATTGTATAATGAGATTTAGTCTCTTCTAGAGTGCTGTCAATTTTCATAATAGTCAAATAAGATTTCTTCTCTTCTATATTGCTCCCCATTCTCACAATTGTCAAACACGATCTTATCTCTACTATATTGCGATCCATTCTCACAATTTTCAAGTGAGATTTAGTCTCATCTATATTGCTGTTCATTCTCACAATTGTCAGGAGAGGTTTTCTCTTTTATATATTGCAATCCATTCTCACAATTACCGAACGAAATTGCCTTTTCTGTATTGCTGTCCATTCTCACAATTGTCAGAGGAGATCTAGTCTCCTCTATATTGCTGTCAATTCTCAAAATTGTCAAAACTGACAAACGAGATTTAGTCTGTTCTATATTACTGTTCATTCTAAATTTTCAAACCAGATTTAGTCTCTTTAATATTGGCATTCATTCTCAAATGTGTCAATGCGGTCCTTTCTCATAATTGTCAAACGAGATTTAGTATCCTCTATATTGCTGTCCAATCTCACAACATTCAAATGAGATTTAGTCTCTTCTATATTACAATACATTCTCACAATGTAAAATGAGATTGAGTCTCTTCCAAATTGCTGTCTATTCTCACAATTGTCAAACGATATCATCTCTTCTATATTGCTGTCTATTCTTAATATATTCACCCGAGACTGGGTCTCCTTCATATTTAGTCAATTATATTGCTGTCCAATCTCACAACATTCAAATGAAATTTAGTCTCTTCTATATCACAATACATTCTCACAATTGTAGAACGAGATTTTGTCTCTTCTCTATTGTAGATTATTCTTACAATTTTCAAACGAGATTCAGAATTTTTTATATTGCCATCCATTCTCACTATGCTCAAACGAGATTCAATCTATTTTCTATTGATTTCCATTTTCAAAATTGTCAACGAAGATATAGTCTCTTCTATATTGCTGTCCATTCTCACGTTATTCAAAGGATATTTATTCTGTTATGTTGCTGTTCATTCTCACAATTGGTTAATGAGATTTAGTATCTTCTATATTGCTGTCCATTCTCACATTTGTCAATTGAGATTTAGTCTCTTCTATATTTCTGTCCATTCTCACCATTGTCGAACGAAATTGTCTCTTAAATATTGCTGTCCATCCTCAGAACTTCCAAACAAGATTTAGTGTTTTCTAAATTACTGTCCATTCTCACAATTGTCAAATGAGATTTAGTCTCTTCTCTATTGCTTTTCATTCTAGCAATTGCTAAATGATATTGTCTCTTCTACATCAATGTCTATTCTCACAATTGTCAATCGAGATTTAGTCTCTTCGACATATGTGTCCGTTCTTATAATTTTCAAACAAGATTTAGTCTTTTCTATTTTCATCCATTTTCAGATTTATCAAATGAGATTTAGACTCTTCGATATTGTTCTTTATTCTCACAATTGTCAAACATGATTTAGTCTCCTCTATATCGCTGTCCATTCTCACAATTGTCATATGAGATTTAGTGTCTTCTATATTGCTGTCCATTCTCTATATTATCAAATCAGATTGTCTTTTCTATATTGCTCTTCATTCTCCTAATTGTCTAAGGAGATTTAGTCTCTTCTCTATTAAATTTCAATCTCACAATTTTCAAACAAGCTTTAGACTTTTCTTTATTGTTGTCCATTCTTGCAATTGTCAAATGAGATTTAATATCCTTTAAATTACTGTTCATTCTCACAATTGTCTAATGAGATTTAGTCTCTTCTATATTGCTGTCCATTCTCGCAATTGTCAAACAAGATTTAGTGTCTTCTATATCTCTGTCCATTCTCACAATTGTCAAACGAGATCATCTCTTTTATATTGTTGTCCATTTTCACAATTTTCAAACAAGATTTAGTCGCTTTTATATTGCTGTCCATTCTTACAATTGTCGAATGAAATTTTGGCTCTTCTATATTGCTGTCAATTCTCACAACTGTCAGAAGCGATTTAGTCTCTTATAATTATATTGCTGTCCACTTTCACAATTGTCAAATGAGTTTTAATCTCTTCAATATTGTAATCCATTCTCGCAATTGTCAAACGAGATTTAGTCAACTATATTGCTATCCATTCTCACAATTGCCAAATGAGATTTAGTTTCTTCTATATTATAATCCATTCTCACACTTGTCAAGCGAGATTCAATCTCTTTTATATTAATGTCTATTTTCACAATTTTTAGAAAAGATTTAGTCCCCTATATATTGCTGTCCATTCTCACAATATTCAAATGAGATTTATTCTTCTCTATATTCCAATTCAGTCTCAAAATGTCATACGAGATTTAGTTGCTTCTACTTTGCTGTCTATTCTCACAATTGTCGAATGAGATTGTGTATTCTATATTGCTGTACATTCTCACAATGGTCAAATAAGATTTAGTCTCTTCTATATAGCTGTCCATTCTCAATAATTGTCAGAAGAGATTTAGTCTCTTCTATATTGCTGTCTATCCTCACTATTGTCAAAGGAGATTGTATCTTCTTTATTGTTGTCCACTCTCACAATTGTCATATAGATTTAGTCTCTTCTATATTGTTGTCCATTCCCACAATTATCAGAAGAGATTTAGTCTTTTCTATAATGCTGTCCATTCTCATTACTGTCAAACGAGATTTAGTCTTCTATGTTGCTGTCCATTCTACAATTGCCAGAAAAGATTTGGTCTTATCTCTATCACATTCCAATCTCACAATCGTCAAACGAGATCTAGCCTTTTCTATATTATTGTCCATTCTCACAATTTTCAAACGATATCCAATCTCTTCTATATTGCTGTTTATTTTCACAACTGTCAAATGAGATTTAGTCTTTTCATATTGCTGTCCATTTTCTAAATTATGAAACAAAATTTAGTCTCTTCTATATTGCATACCATCCCCAAAATTGTCAAATAAGATTTCTTCTCCTCTCTATTGCTGTCCATTTCAACAATTGTCAAAGGAGATTTAGTCTTTTCTATATTGATGTCCATTCTCACAATTGTCAAACGAGATTTAATTTCCTCTATATAGCTTTCCATTCACACAATTATCAAATTAGATTTAATCTCTCATAATGCTGTCCATTTTCGCGAGTGTCAAACGAGATTTTTCTTCTATATTGCTGTGTATTCTCACAATTGCCAGACGAGATTTAGTCTCTTCTAAATTGCTGTCTATTTTCACAATTTTCAAACGAGATTTTGTATCTTCTCTATTGTTGTCCATTCTCAAAATTTCCAAATGAGATTTAGAATTTTCTATATTGCCATCCATTCTCACAATTATGAAATGAGATTTAATCTCTCCTATATTGCTGTCCAATCTCAAAATTGTCGACCAAGATATAGTCTCTTCTATATTGCTGTCCATTCTCACTAATGTCAATTGAGATTTTGTCTCTTATATATTGTAATCCAATCTCACAATTATCTGAAGAGATTTGGTCTTTGCTATATCACAATCGATTTTCACAATTGTCAGAAGAGTTTTGGTCGCTTCTTTATTGCAATCCATTGTCACATTTGTTGAATGATGTTTTCTCTTCTTCAAGGCTGTGCATTTTCACAATTGTCATATGAGATTTAGTCTCTTCTATATTGGTGTCCATTTCCATAATTGTCAGTAAAAATGTAGTCTCTGACATATTGCTGCCCATTTTCATAATTTTCATATGATATTTATTCTCTTCTATATTGCTGTCCATCCTCACAATTGTCAAACGAGATTTAGTCTTCTATAATGATGTCCATACTCACAATTGTCAGATAAGATTTGGTCTTTTCTATATTTCTGTCCATTCTCACAATTGTCAAACGAGATATAGTATTCTATATTAATGTACATTCTCACAATTTTCAAATGAACTTTAGTCTATTCTATAATGCGGTCCATTCTCAACAATTGTCATGGGAGAGTTGGTCTTTTCTATATTGCAATCCATTCTCACAATTGTCAAACAAAACTGTCTTTTCTGTATTGCTGGTCCATTCTTACAATCATCAGACGAGATTTAGTTTCCTCCATATTGGTGAACATTCTCACAATTGACAAATGATATTTAGTCTCTTCTATATTGCTCTATATTCTCAATTTTCTAACAAGATTTAGTCTTTTTTATATTGGCATCCATTCTCAAAATTGTCAAACGAGAATATTTTTCTTCTATATTGCAGTCCTTTCTCACATTTGTCGGACGAGATTTAGTATCATCTATATTGCTGTTAATTCTCACAATATTTAAATGAGATTTAGACTCCTCTATATTTTAGTTCATTCTCACAATGCCAGAATGAGATTTATTCTATTTTATATTGCTATCCATTCTCACAATTATCAAACGAGATTTTCTCTTCTATATTGCTGTCTATTCTCACAATGGTCATATGAGATTTAGTTTCTTTTATATTGCTGCCTATTCTCACAATTGTCGAACGAGATTTAGTCTCTTCTCTATTGCTGTTCATTCTCACAATTTTCAAACAAGATTCAGCCTTTCCTATATTGTCCTCCATTCTCAAAATTTTCAAACGAGATTTAATATCTTTTCTATTGCCGTCCATTTTCACAATTATCAAATTATATTTACTCCTCTATATTGCTGTTCATTTTAACAATTATATAATGAGATTTTGTCTTTTCTATATTGCTGTCCACTCTCGCATTTGGCAAACGAGATTTAGATTCTTTTATATTTCTGTCCATTCCCACCATTGTCAAATGAGATTTAGTCTTTTCTGTATTGCTTTTCAATCTCACAATTGCCAAACAACATTGTCCCTTCTATATTGGTGTATATTTTCACAATTGTCAGATGAAAAAATTCAGTGTCTTCTATACTGCTTTCCATTTTCATAATTATCAAATGAAATTTAGACTCTTTTATATTGCTTTCTGTTCTCACAATTGTCAAACAAGATTCAATCTCTTCTATAATACTGTCCATTCTCACAATTGTCAAACAAGATTTGATCTCCTCTATATTGCTGTCCATTCTGTCAATTGTCAAATGAGATTTAGTCTCTTCTATATAGTTGTCCATTCTCAAAACTGTCAAATGAGATTTTGTCATCTATATTGCTGTTTATTCTAACAATTGTTAAATGAGATTTAGTCTTTTCCATATTACCGTCCAATCTTAGAATTGTCAAATGATATTTTGTCTCTTCTATATTGCTGTCCATTCTCACAATTGTCAAATGAGATTTAGTCTCTTCTATATTGCTTTCCATTCTCACAATTGTCAAACAGCATTGTCTCTTCTATACTTTTTTTTCTTTTCTCACAAATGTCAGATGATATTTACTGTCTTCTATAATGCCATCCATTTCCATAATTGTCAAATGAGATTTAGACTCTTTATTGCTTTCTGTTCTCACAATTGTCAAACGAGATTCAATCTCTTCTATATAGCTGTCCATTCTCAAAATTGTCAAACAAGATTTAGTCTCCTCTATATTGCTGTCCAACCTATCAATTGTCAAATGAGAATTAGTCTCTTCTATATTGCAATCCATTCTCACAATGCCAAAGGACATTCAGTCGCTTCTATTTAGCTGTTCATTCTCAAAATTGTCAAATGGGATTGTCTCCTCTATATTGCTGTCCATTCTCACAATTGTCAAATGAGATTTAGTCTCCTTTATATTACTGTCCATTCTCACAATTGTCAAACGAGATTTAGCTTCTATATTGAGTTCATTCTCACAATTGTCTAAAAAGATTTGGTCTTCTCTATATCACAATCCATTCTCACAATTGTCAAATGAGATTGTCTTTTCTATATTGCTGTCTATTCCCACAATTATATCACGTGATAGAGTCTCTTCTATATTGCTATACATTCTAATAATTTTAAAATGATATTTAGCCTTTTCTATATTGCTGTCCATTCTTAAAATCGTCAAAATAGATTTGGTCTTTTCTATATTGCTGTCCATTCTCGCAATCTTCAGACGATATTTAGTCTCCACTATATTGCTGTCCATTCTCACAATTGTCTAACCAGATTTAGTCCTTTCTATATTGGCATCCATTCTAACAATTGTCAAATAAGATTAAGTATCTTCTATATTTCTGTATATTCTGACAATTGTCTAAAGGGATTAGGTCTCTTCTATTTAGCAGTCCTTTCTCACAATTGTCAAACGAGATTTAGTATTCTCCATATTGCTGTCCATTCTTACGATTGTCGAATGAGATTTATTCTTTTCTATATTGTAATCCATTCTTACAATGCCCAACGAGATATAGTCCCTTCTATATTGCTGTTGATTCTCACAATTGTCAAACGAGATTTTCTCTTCTACATTGCTCTCTATTCTCTCAAATATTGGACAATATTTAGTTTTTTCTATATAACAGCCTATACTCACAAATGTCAAACAAGATTTGGTATCTTCTCTATTGCTTTTCATTCCCACAATTTTCATACGATATTTAGTTTTTTTCTATATTGCTGTCCATTCTCTCAATTGTCAAACGAGATTTGATCTCCTCTATATTGCTGTCCATTCTCAAAATTGTCAACCGAGTTATAGTCTATCATATATTACTGTCCATTCTCACAATTGTCAAATGAGATTTAGGTTTCTACATTGCTGTTCATTCTCACAATTCTCTAATGAGGTTTACTATTTTTTATATTGCTGTCCATTCTCACATTTGTCAAACTTATATATTTCTGTCCATTCTCACAATTGTCAAACAAGATCATCTCTTCAATATTGTAGTCCATTCTCACAATTGGTAAACGAGATTTAGTCTCCTCTATATTGCCATCCTTTCTCACAATTGTCAAACCAGATTTAGTATTTTCTATATTGCAATCCATTTTTACAATTATCATTTGTGACTTATGCTTTTCTATATTGCATTCCATTCTCACAATTATCAAATAAGGTTTAGTCTCCGCTATATTGCTTTCCATTTTCACAATTGTCAAATGAGATTAAGTCTCTTTTATATTGTAATCCCTTCTTACAATGTCAAACAAGATTTAGTCGCTATATGTTGCTTTCCATTTTCACAATTGTCAAACAAGATTCAGTCTCCTTTATATTGCTATCGATTCTGAATATTGTCAAATGAGATTTAGTGTCTTTTATATTGCAATCCATTCTCAAAATGTCAAACACGATTTAGTCAATTCTGTATTGCAATCCATTCTCACAATGTCAAACGATATTTAGTCTCTTCTATATTGCTTCCCACTCTCACAATTGTAAAACACAATTTAGTTTCTTCTATATTGTAATCCATTCTTACAATTGTCAAACGAGATTCAGTCTCTTCTATATAGCTTTTCAAACGAGAATCAGTCGCTTCTATATTGCTGTCCATTCTCACAATTATCAAATGTGGTTTATGCTTCTTATTGCTGTCCATTCCCAAAATTGTCAGAAGAGATTTTTTCTCTTCTATATTGCTGTCCATTCCCACAATTGTCAGAAGAGATTTTGTCTATTCTACATTGCTGTCCAATCTAACAATTGTCAAATGAGATTTTTTCTCTTTTATATTGCAATTCATTTTCATAATTGTCAAAATAGATTTAGTCTTTTATATTGCTGTCCATGCTGAAAATTGTCAGAAAATATTTGGTCTTTTCTATATTGCAGACCATTCTCACAATTGCTAAACGAGATTTAGTCTTTTATATATTTCTGTCCATGCTCATAATTGTCAATCGAGATTTAATCTGCTCCATATCGCTGTCCATTCTCAAAATTGTCAACCGAGATATAGTGTCCTCTATATTGCTGTCCATTCTCATAATTTTCAAATGAGATTTAGTCTTCAATATTGCAGTTCATTCTCACTATTGTCAAATGAAATTCAGACTTTTCTATATTGCT
>NC_090757.1:70448623-70451123 GCF_036898095.1 Palaemon carinicauda
ACGTAAATATATTATCAGTGAGTACAAACACTTACATAGGAATATGTGCATACATATACAAACACAATATATATATATATATATATATATATATATATATATATATATATATATATATATATATATATATATATATATATATATATATATATATGCAGTATTTATGAGTATGTATGTATGTATGTGTATAAATATATATGTGTATATACAATATACACACACACACACATATATATATATATATATATATATATATATATATATATATATATATATATATATATATATATATATATATATATATATATATATATATGAGTATGCGACATTATAGCTAGGTCCAAAAAAGCTAGGCCCAAAAGAGCTAGTACAATTGAGCTAGTGCGACAAAGTGGCTAGTTCCATAATAGCTAGTACCAAAATCGCTAATGTGACAAAATAGCTAGTTATACATTTGAGCTGGTACAAAAAGAGCTGTTAACCAAAATAACTACTTTCAAGAAAATGGAGTGTTATTTCTACTTCATTTTTTTTCTTTTAATCTTTTTCTTATCTATGGAGAAAATAGTTAGTAGTATTCCACCCTTCATCAAGGAAGTTATAAAGTCCCAGAAAGGAAAAGATTTGATTAGCCACGATGGATATTTGTACCGAAAAAATACAACGAACAAAACCAGCCAGAACTGGAGATGTTTAATGAAGGATTGTAGAGTAACATTGAAAACTACGCCGAACTACCAATAAAAGTGTAAAGTAAAAATTGGACAATAACATAATCATGCCCCAGATCCCACGAGGCAAAGTGTTAGTATTGCTTTAGGGAAAATGAATGAGCAGGCTTCAAATTGTAGAGCACCGCCACGAGGAGTTATTGCTACTGTAGTACAAGAGCTGGATAATGAAGCAATGGCTAATGTCCCTAAAAAAAGAGCGCTCCAAAAACGTAAGGTTGAAGACCATTTTCATGAACCTTTATCAATTAACGAATTGATAATTCCAGAAGAATTTAAAACTTTTACTATAAACGGAAATGCAGAACCCTTCTTAATGAGTGACGTAACAAGCGATTCAAAACAAATAATCATAATTGCAAGCCAGCATATGCTCGATCAACTTGCAAAATCAAAAATATTTGTTTTTTAACATTTTCAGTTATTTTTCTACTTAATTTTTTAGCGATGACTGCTGTTTTTTTTTATTTCTATAATGAAGTGTGTTAATTGAAACAATTATTGATATGTGATAAAGTTTTATGTAATAAAGTTTTATATTAATATTGATTAAAATCTGTTCTGCTGTAAATAATCAAAGTAAACACACACACATACACACAGTTTTAGCACCAATACATTTTCTCGAAATAAGCTATTTTGGTTTACAGCTCTTTTTGAACCAGCTCAAATGTACTACTAGCTATTTTGTCACATTAGTGATTTTGGTACTAGCTATTATGGAACTAGCTATTTTGTCGCACTAGCTAAATTGTACTAGCTCTTTTGGGCCTAGCTCTTTTGGACCTAGCTCTTTTGGATCGCTCCCAATAAACGGGTAATCAAATCTAGGATATGTCAGTAATTCATTACTAGTTAAGGCAGCTTTCAAATGGTTAAAGGCCCTTTCTTCTTCCCCTTCCTTATTTATTACTTTAGCTTCTTTAAAGCATCTAAGGGTCTCGCTATTTCTCCAAAACCTCGTATGAATTTACAGTAATACCCAGCAAGTCCAAGGAATCCAGCTACTTCCTTAGAGTTACGTTGCCTGGGGAAATCTCTAATAGCCACTACTTTACTGGGGCAGGGTTGGATAGCTTCTGGGGCTATTATGTGACCTAAAAATTCGACCCGTTTACAGAAATATCTGCACTTTGACAAATTTATTTCTATACCATTACGTCGCAATGCTTCTAAAACTTTACGAATATTATTATTATTATGTTCTTCGGCTGTTTTCCCTGTAATTATGATATCATCTAAATAAACAAGAACATTATGGCCAATTAAGGGCCATTATTACTCTAGAAAAATGACTTTGAACATTTTTAACTCAGAAAGGAAGAAAATTAAACTGAAATAATTGACCGTTAGCTATAAATGCCGTTTTATATTAACTGTCTTCCTGAATGGGTCTTTGATACTATCCAGATTTTAAATCAACAATTGTAAAATATTTGCTATCCCGTACTTTCACAAGTAATTCTTCGATCGAGGGCAATGGAAATGCATTATCTTTAGTGACTACATTTAATTTCCTATAATCAACACAATCTTACCCAGCCATCTTTTTTCCTAACAGCTACAATTGGAGAAGCCCAGGTGGATTCGCTTTCCTCGATTATCCCTTGTTCCCTTAATTTATTAATTTCCTTTTCTATCTCTCCCTGGAAATGAATGAGTACCTTATAAGGCCTTGACCTGATTGGCTCTGCCTGCCCAGTTTCAATACTAAAAGGAAATCGATCAATCATCCCGGGTGGCTCATCTCCAATTGTAATTACATCGGA